>NW_007253734.1:528280-565242 GCF_000164805.1 Carlito syrichta | reverse complement strand
AAGGGTACCTGCATGATCAATGTTTGTATACCTAGCCCTGAATTGTACCCCACATCTTTATAATAAATAAATCAATTAATTTTTAAAAAAGAAAAAAATATTCCTCTGGCCTTTTAAAGCATTGTTTCTCCAAAGCATTTTATGTAAAACAAATTAGCTTTCCACTTAGTTGGCAAAGAAAGCTGAAGGCAAGGGAGGGAAAGAGATTAGAAGGCCATTGCAGTGACCCAGGAAGCATAAAAGGAGAACCTAAATGGTTGCAGAGGTGACAGAGAGGAGGGGCCAGAATCAAGCAATGATGAAAACTGACAGAGCATTGTGAGTGCAGTGGTAACAATAAGCTAACTACTGTAACAAGTCAACTTGAAGTGCATAATGGTTTAAACCTCATAGAAGTTTATTTCTGGCTCACGTAACAGCACTGAACATCTGAAGAAATAGGCAGATCAGCCATCCTCCATGCAGGGTACCAGGCTAACAGTAGCTCTGCCACCTGCAACACATGAATTTCCAGGTTGCTCTGAGGCCTATCTCCATTCATTACAGCCGAACACCCTCTTCTCTGAAGCCAAATACCTTTCATCAGTCGTTTTCTCTTTATGCCCCAATCCCAAATGGTTTCTAAGAGTACTCTGGGCATGTCATTCATAGCAGTTATTACGTACACTGAAATTGTAAAATTACTTGTCATTCCACTAGAGGGTGAGTCCTCTGAGGGTAAACACTATGTCTTATATTCATCTTCATACAGCTAATGCCTAGCACTGTTCTGGGTATACAGAAAATGCTCAGTAAATATCAGTTGAAAAATGAATAAGTAAATAAATGAATAAATCCATATATCTATTTTCCAGTCCTTAAAGCTACATGATATTCATGGCGTCATAATTTTCTTAGTATAAAAATGAGAACTACAAAATGTGGCTCAAAGAAATTAAGAATGACACAAACAAATGGAAAAACATGCCATGCTCATGAGGAAATCAGCATTGTCAAGATGTCCATCTTACCAAAGGCAATCTATATATTCAATGCAATACCCATCAAATTACCAACATCATTTTTCATGGACCAGGAAACAACAATACAGAAACTCATATGGAAACAAGAAGAGCATGAAGAGCCAAGGCAACCTTTAGCAAAAGAAACAAAAGTGGGAGGTATCATACTTCCAGACTTTAAACATTATTATAAGGCTACAGTAACCAAGATGGCCTGGTATTGATACAGGAATAGGTACATAGATCAGTGGAGCAGGTCTGAGACTCCGGAAGTAGAAACATGGTCTCTCAACTGACTCATCTTTAACAAAGCCACCAATAACAATCATTGAGGAAAGGAGACCATATTTAGCAAATGGTGCTGGGAAAACTGGCTAACTACATGCAGAAGAATGAAACTGGAACCCTATCACCATATACAAATATCAACTCTAAATGAATCACACCTAAATGTAAAACTCAAACTATAAGAATCCTAGAAAAAAACATAGGAAACATCCTTATGCACATCAGAGTAGGCAACACATTCTTGACCAAGTCCCCAAAAGCTAATGCCATAAAAGTTAAGATAAACAAGTGGAACCTCATCAAACTGAAAGACTTTTACATAACAAAGGAAACCATCAAGAGAGTAGAGAGAAAACACACAGAATAGGAAAAAAAATTGCAAATTATGCATCTGACAGGCCTAACATCCAGGATCTACAAGGAACTCAAATAAAGCAAAAGGGAAAAAAAACCCAAACAACCACATTAAAACGTGGACAAAGGACATGAACAGACATTTCTCAAAAGATGACATACAAGCAAGTCAACAGAGACATGAAAAAAAGGCTCAGCCTTACAATCATTAGAGAAATGCAAACCTACATTGTGATATCTCCTAACTCTGGTAAGGATGGCTATCATTAATGCCAAAAAACAACAGATGCTGGCGTGGGTGCAGAGAAAAGGGAATGCTTCTATGCTGATGGTGAAAGCACAACCTAGTTCATTCTCTATGGCAAACAGTGTGGTGATTCCTAAAAGAACTAAATATTGATCTTCCATAAAATCCAGCAATCCCTCTCATGGGAATATACGCAGGGGAACATGAATTACTCTATAATAAAGAGGACCTGCACATGCATGTTTATGGTCACACTACTCACAATAGCAAAAACATGGAACCAATCCTATTGCCGATCGAAAGTGGACTGGGTAAAGAAAAATGTGGGACATATACATGATGAAGTACTCTACAACCATGAAGAACAAGATCCTGTATTTCACAGCAAACTGGATGGAGTTGGAGACCATCATATTAAGTGAACTGCCACATAAACCCTGAACTGAATACCATATGTTCTCACACATAAAGCACAAAGGAGGGATCCGATCTGCAGTCTATGGTCACTGCTAGAGGACGAAGGAAGGGAAGAGGGTGGGGGGCACGTGACAACATAAAGCGTACCTGGTCCACAACTAGGGGGAGTTTGGGCCAATTCGAAGCCCAAATTTCCCCTGCATGCAACCTACTTATGTAGTTAACCCTCACTTATACCCCATATCTCTATAGTAAAAATAAATAAATAAACAGAAAATGTAAATAAATAGAAAAAATAAAATGAATGAAAAAATAAAATGAAAAACTGAAAAAAGGCCGGCTCGGTGGCTCAGCCTGTAATCCCAGTACTTTGGGAGGCCGAGGTGAGTGGATTGCCTGAGCCCGCAAGTTCGCACCCGCCTGGGCAACTTGGCGAGACCTCATCTCTACAATAAATCAAAAATATTAGCCGGGCATGGTAGCGCGTGCCTGTAGTTCCAGCTACTTGGAAGGCTGAGGCGGAAGGATCACCAGAGCCCAGCAGGTCGAGGCTGTGGTGTCCGGGAGCGGCCACTGCACTCCAGCCTGGGTGACAGAGTGAGACTCCAATTCAAAAAAAGAAAAAAATAGCCTTTCTAGGATCTGCATTATTTTGTACAAGAAGGAACCCCCTCCCTCCACAAAAAAGACCCCAGAATTATCTTTTGGAGGGCAGGCCCCTTGTACTACACTCAGAATTTTTTTCTCCAGATCAAACAGTCAATTAAAGTTTTTATCTGCAAGTTTTGAGAAGGTGGTGCCACGATTTGCAGAAGAAATGTCCCAAGTTGTGGCGATCAGGTGACTGGTTCTTCCACCATAACAATACACCTGGACACATTGCAGTGAGTATTCAACAGTTTTTGACCAAAAACAGCATGGCCCCTGTGCCCCCACCCTCCCTATTCACTAGATCTCACCCCGAGTGACTTTTTTTGTTTATTTGTTTCCTGGGATGAACAAGCTCCTCAAGGGAAAATGTTTTGCTGATGCAAATGAGGTGTAACAAAAAACAGCAGAAGCACTAAAAAACATCAAAATTGATGAGTTAAAAAACTTCTAAGCAGTGGAAAAGGTGTCTGGATAGGTGTATTTCATCAAATGGAGACTATTTTGAAGGTGGCTTAAGTTTAAACATGAATGAATAAACACATAATTTTTTAACTAATAAATTCCAGAGATTGTGGTGATTCCTCCCATACAAACTAACCTACAGTATAACAGGATACAAGTCGATTCACAATAAGTTGGAAATGGGAGTAGTTTTGTACCCATAGCCTTTTCCATCTTCCTGACTACTCAAATTCAAAACTGAAAGGGTTTGACCAATAGTAAATCTGGTGCTGTCGAACAAGCAATCATGTGGAGGGTGTAAAGTAAAATCTCCCCTAGATTTGGTTATTGTACCAGGAATAATTGAATAGTTTAAAACATGTCTGCCTTGTGACTTGGCCAGGCTTTACATTATAACAATGGAAACTCACAAACGTGTCTAGGGAGTCATTTATGCACTGGAGTGCCATATAAGAAACCCAATTGCATATAATGAAGTGTATAATGCACATAAACTTTTAATGAAGAGTAAAAGCATTGCCAGGCCTCTCCAGGAGCAGCCTTTGGCTCATATTCTCCCCTGAGATCCCCTACCAAGGGAAAGGGTTAACCCAGCTGTTCCACTGCTGCAGGAATGAGAGGATCTAGGCCAGCTGCAAATGATGCAAAGGTAGAAAATGAGAGAACAAGGCATGAGGCTGAATTGCAGTGGATGAGGCAGGCTCATCCATTGACAGTCAACAATAATGGCTTGAGGGGTCCAGCCTGATTTCTCCCAGCAAGAAAATCAGGTCAGCAATTGTAGACCTCAGGGTGAGCTTGGTGTGCTTCAACAGAGTGACTGTATAGTATTATACTTAAGTGGTTGGGCTACTGAATGAAGATCAGAATTTGAATGCTGGACTTACTAGCTGTGTGGCCTTGGGCAAGTCACTTAACTTCTCTGAATTTCAGTCTGTAAAATGGGAGCAATAATAGTCCCTACCTTCCAAAGTGGTTTTGCAGACTCAATGAGTTATTGCAAATGAAAGTTCACTGGCAATATGTAGAGCTCAAAACAAGCTCAAAAAATGATAGCTGATGTCATTTTCATTATTGAAATCTGCTCACTCCTAGGGAGAAGACCATAATCCACATACTGCTGCTACTGCTTCCCATTAACAATATGTTTGGTCTCCAAGGAAACTGAAGCACAGAAAATATTCCAAGAAAATGTCCACCTATTATTGTTAGCTGGGGGTTAAACCCCGAATTCTGTAAGCTGGGCTTTACAACATGAGAGCCTGAGAAACTCTCTGCCTGCTTTTAGCTGTGAGTGCAGAGCAGAGGTATACCTGAAAAGTTTCCTTAATGTATACCATATCAGTTAGATTTTGCTATGTAACAAACCATCCCAAAATGTAATAGCTAAAAACAATAACCATGTATGTAGTTCACAATTCTATGGGTCACTGATTTGGACGAGGTTCAGCTGGGTGGTTATTTTGCTGGTCTTGGCTGACCTGGTCCATGCATCTGCCAGTAACTGCTGTCAATGGTTTCATATGTTTGGAGATTGGCTGGGTGTCAGCTGGAATAACAGGGATAACTGGATCATGTGTCTCTAATTATCTATAAGACTGTCCTGGGCTTCTTCGTATGACTGCCTAGGCTTCCAAAAGCAGCACAAAAGCAAGTTTCAATGCATACGTTCTTTTCAAACCTCTGCTTGTGTCATGTTGGTAATGTCTGTTGACCAAAGAAATTCATAGGTTCACCCAGATTTGAGAAGTCAAGAAATAGGGTTTACATTTTGGTGGGAGGATTTGCAGTGGCATGGCTTGCATTTGCTATGGCATGGATTACATGCAATTGCCAGAGCATGGATGCATTAAGGGGAAGAATTTATGGTCATTTTTACAATTGACCTCACTGCTCCTCCCACTTCATTTCCTACTCTTATCCCCTTCACTCACTCCACTCCACTCCAAACAAATGGCAAACGTTTTCCTGTCTTATGACTTTGGAGTAGTATTTCCTCTGCCTAAGATGTTCTTCCTCAGATATCTCCATGAATGGCATGTCCAAAGTCAGACCCACGGTGAGGGACGATTGGGGAGAAAAGCCCAGTCTTTCACAGCTGGTTGGTTACAAATTGTTGTTGGTAACCTCTGATTGAGGTGCATTCTCAAAGCTGTCTCTCTTGGTGTGCTTTATTGGCTTTCTCGACTATGCCCAGTGGGAATTTCCAACTGCAACTGTCATTGCATGGATGAAGTCATCTCTCTGCTTGGTCTCCTTTTTGTTGTTTAGCAGCTTTATTGAAATATAATTCACACACTGCACAATCTATTTTAAGTATATAATTTAATGGTTTTTAAAATGTTGCCAAATGTGTGCAACCATAATCACAATTTATTTTAGAACATTTTCATCACCTTGAAAAGAAACCCTGAATTCTTTAGCTATCACAGGACTATTACCCCACTCTACCCCATTCCTATACAACCACTTATCTACTTTCTGTCTCTATAGATTTCCCTGTTCTGGATTTTCATATGAATAAAATTATATAACATGTAGTCTTTTATGACATTTCTTTTACTTAGCAAAATGTTTTCAAGACTTATCCATGTTGTATCATGTATCATTACATTATCACTTTTCATGACTAAATAATATTCCATTGTATGAATGTATCACATTTTATTTAATCACTCATTACTCACTGAACATTTTGGTCATTTCCACATGTTGGCTAATATATGTCTGCAAATGTACACATTTTTGTGTTAACATATATTTTTAAATCTCTTGGGTAGATAACTTGGAGTAGAATTGCTGAGTTATATACCACTATGTTAATTTTTTGGAGGAACCGTCAGACTGATTTTCAAATCAGTTGCATTATTTTATATGTTTGTGAGGAATGCATAAAGGTTCCAGTTTTTCCACATCCTTATCAATGCTTGTTGCTATCTGCCTTTTTAAAATTTTAGCCATATCCTAGTGGGTATGAAGTGATATCTCATTGTAGCTTTGACTTGTATTTTTTTGATGGCAAATAATTTTGAATATAGTTTTATATGCTTATTGGCCATTTTTACATCTTCCTGGGGAAATTCCTATTCAGATTATTTGCTCATTTTTAAATTAGATTGTCTTTTTATTATTGAGTTGTAAGAGTTCTTTATATATTCTAGATAAGTCCTTTATTAAAAATGTGTTCTCCCATCCTGTAAGTTGTCTTTTACTTTCTTGACAGTGTTTTTGAAGCACAAAACTTTTAATTTTGATGAAGTGAAATTTTTCTGTTTTCTTTTCATGTTCACGCTTTTGGTGTTATATCTAGTAATTTATTGCCAAATCCAAGGTCATGAAGATTTACCCCTATGTTTTCTTCTAAGGGTTTTATTGTAGTTTTTCCCATCTACATTTAGGCCTTTTATCCATTTTGAGTTTGTTTTTGTATATAGTATAAAGCAAGGGCTCTATTTCATTCTTTTGCATGTTGCTACCAATCATCTCAGCATCATTTGTTGAATACACTACTGTTTCCCCATTGAATGATCTTGGCAAACTTGTCAAAAATCAGTTGACCATAGATGCGAGTTTGCTTCTGGACTCTCAATTCTCTCCCATTGGTCTATATATTTCTATCCTTCTGGCTAGCTTCTTATGACTCCATGCCTCAGTCCTAGGATTCTGGGCCACTTGGCCTACCCTTCCAGATAGCCTCTTAAGCAAAGCACCTTTATACAATATCTCTAAACTGACTTTCCCCTGTAGCTACACTTGGTCCATAGCACAACAGAAATGATCAACAGCAAAATGAAAAACTCTACTTTCTCCTTCAGTTGCTTTATTCTCACTCTTATTCTCTCTCCCCAATCCTCTCCTCTTATTCCTCAGGTTCACAGACATAGGCCCTAGATATCTCAGGTAAGTATCAGACATCTGGATTTTGCATCTCCTAAACTTCAAAGGATATATCTCAAGGCTTCAGGATAGTCTCTTCTATGTCCCTCTCACTTGACATAAAGTGTGGAGAAACTACTCACCCTAATTCAGGCAAGAGAGAGAAGTGGCAGAGCATGCCACAGCACTCCAATAACTCCCTATGTACAAATTATCTTTCTCCCTATTTATTTAACTTCTACTGTTTTATACCCTCAAGAGTGCTGAAGGTTTCTAAAAATTCCTGTTGCAAATCCTACATAGAAAGTTCCCATTTTAGAATTAAGGGTGTTGTTCTCAGCCTTTTGGGGCTTATGTTAAAAATGAGATATCAAGAGTCCCATTTTAACATCTCTTTACAAATGAAAGAATGGATAATTAAATGGGTGAGTGGATGTTAGCTTCTTTCTCTCACTCCTTGCCGCCTTCTAATATAATTCTCTGGCCAGATTCATGCAGCCAAAATTAATTAAATGTTAAGCAACAATCTGCTTGGAAATCTAAGGAATCAAATTCTCATAATGATAATATTAAAAATTAATTAGTATAATCTCTTGATCTCTATTAAGCAAATAATTTTTAAAGAGCAAAAAGAATTTCTGATTTTATGATGGTAAAAATATTTCTGTCCCCTTCTTCTCTTGAAAAACCATGCAAAACCAGTAAGAGGAACAAAAAGCAGGAACACGGGCTCCATCCTCAATAAAACTAGATATGGTAGTCTCCAAAGATGATCCTGAACAGTTCCTCCCCTCTCTCTATGCTCCTACTGTTCCTTACATCAGTAATTGGAGTTTATTTTCTCTTCCCTTGAATTTGGACTGGACTTTTAACCAGCTTTGATCAATAGAATACAACAAAAAGTAACATTCTGAGAATGCTGAACACAAGCCTTAGGAGGACTGGCAACACCCACTTTCCTTCTTTTAGAAGCCAGGTGCCATTCAATGAGAATTCGCGCCAAACAGAAGTACCACATGTAGAAGAACCAAGTGAGCTCACAGTCACAGTCAATAACAATGGCCAGCCATGTGAGTGTGCCATGTTGGACATTCCAGTTCAGTTAAGCTCCCAGATGACTGCAGTTTTAAATGATGTCTCATGGAGTAGAGACCAGTCAGTGCACAGAAACTTCAAGAAAAATAATGTGTGGTTATTGTTTAAAGCTACAGTGTTTGTGGTACTTTGTTCTATTGCAATTAATCGCTGAAACAGTAGCATAGATCTGGATTCCCAAATCACAGTATTTGGAGGTGGAATTTCAAACCTACAAAAGGTGAAGGAATGGTAATCAATACTGGAAGATAAGACAATGAAGAAATGCATTCAACATTCTGTGTGAAAATCATTAAAATTAGAATTTGATATGCAACCAAATTACCAAGAAAGTATATTATAGAATCAAGATAGTTTTAAATGTTCAAGTACAATATTTATCCTCCATAAAAACTTTCAAACCCAAAAATCTTCTGGAGGATGTGTTCTACCAAATGATGGTACAAATCGAGAAAATAGAAGCCATGGGATTCAGGAAAAAGAAAGCCCAATAGAATAGTAGTTGAAGTAAGTCCCAAGATATAAACTATGAAGCAAGCAATCAGTACAGATTAGAACAAAAGTTTGGAGCATTTCAGAGGGGTTTCTTCCAGGGAGAACTAGAAATGATAAATTACTATTTCTTCTATTTTCCATTTAACAAGTATCTATTAAGCACCTGTTTATTTTTTAGAGCCTGTTCTAAGCACTGAGGTTATAGATATAAAAAAATTAAGTTTCTGACTTCTTGAAGCTTTTATTCTAGTGAAACGTAAAGCTTATGTCATCTGACATGCAATGGAAACTTGTTATGAATCTCTTAGCAAAACTATAGAAGTATGCTGGAAGATTTAATATGATGTAAAATAAAATTAAACAGTACCATAAAAGTTAGTAAATAAGTAAATCTAGGAAAAAGGCAAGTTGAAAAAGAAAGTGAACATAGAAATAGTTCACTAATTGCCTCAGGAACGAATGATATATAAACACAGTAGCAAATATATATATGTATAAATATATATATATATTTAAACAAATAAAGTGAGATATATTGATAAATTTGGGAAGGGGGATAGGAAGATATATATGTGAGATAAACTCCAGATCTGACATCATAATACTCAGCAGATGATGTCTAACCTTCAACCAAAAGCTGTCTATGTTTGTATGTATATGTTTATGTGTGTGTAATTTGACATTTTTTTTGAAAAATAGAGATAAATACCAGAAGAAACAGTTACAGATTTGAAAGTGGTTACCACTAGGGAATTAAATGGGGCAAAGTAGGGCAAGGAATTTACATTTTTCATTAAAGACTTTTCTAAGCAATTTGGAATTAAAAAGAAAACTTATTATATGTAACATTTTGATTCCAAAAGTATATTTTTTAAAAGATCTGAAAAGATCTATTTGTAAGAATTTCTTCCTAAAGCTATGCAGAGGATATGATGAGTGTTAACTTTGACAAATGTTGGAATTTCCTACAACTTAAATGTGCCCTTCGACTTTCCTACATTAGACTTCATTTATTTCTAGTTGGTTCACCATCTTTATACAGCCATCAGTGCCTGGGCAATCATTTAAATGTGTTATTTCATTTTGTTGTACTATTTCATTAAAACGACTGTAAGTAGAAATGAGTCTCATAAATATAACCCAACTGAGACAAAGATCATTAGACTTACCCAAAGTAATACATCTTTAACTTCATTGTGATATGTATTGGGCTTAAATTTACCAACTGCAGGTTTGTTTATGAATTTAAAATCCAATTTAAAATATGTAGAAAATTCTTGCCATGTGAGACATTGAAGATTATATCTAAAAGACAAAATATAATTATCAAATGAATATTATTTTAGCCTTCCGAGAACAGGACTACATTCATAGCATGCAAACCAATTGTTTGACTTTTGCACATTGGGCTCTCACTAAAAATATCATAAAGACATTATGCAAGAAAACTGGTCATTGATTATAGAGGCAATTATCTGGTAGGTGGAGACTGAGAGTTAGAAGCAGGATTAAATCCCTAATCTTATGGGGAACCAACTCCTATTCAGAACCCTAAAGGCAATACCTTAAGAAATAAAATAGACAAGTGGGACCTCATCAAATTAACGAGCTTCTGCAAAGCAAAAGAAACCATCAAGAGAGCAGGGAGACAGCCCACAGAATGGAAAAATTATTTGCCAACTGTATATCTGACAAAGGACTAACATCTAGGATCTACAAGGAACTCAAACATGCCGAAAGAAAAAAACAAACAGCCCCTTTAAAAAATGGGCAATAGATCTGAATAGACACTTCTCAAAAGAAGATATACAGACAGCCAACAGATACATGAAAAAGTGCTCAGTTTCACTGATCATCAGAGAAATGCAAATCAAAACCACACTGAGATACCACCTAACCCCTGTAAGAATTCCCATCATTAATAAAACAAACAACAACAGATGCTGGTGAGGATGTGGAGAAAAAGGAACGCTTCTACACTGCTGGTGGGAATGCAAACTAGTACAACCTCTTCGGAAGACAGTGTGGCAATTTCTGAAAGAACTAGAAATTGACCTTCCATATGACCCACAATTCTCCTATTGGGAATATGCCCGGAGGAACACAAATCATTCTACAAAAAAGATACCTGCACACGTATGTTTGTTGCAGCTCTATTCACAATAGCAAAAACATAGAATCAACCATGTTGCCCATCAAAGCTGGACTGGCTTTAAAAAATGTGGTACATACACACAATGGAATACTATGCAGCCATAAAGAAGGACAAATATATGGACTTTGCAGCAACTTGGATAGATTTGGAATCGATCATACTCAGTGATCTATCACAGAAACAAAGAACTGAGTTCCATATGTTCTCACTCATAAGCTGACCTTGAACAATTATAATGCTATAAGAAAGCAATTGGCAGTAGTGGGAAACGGTCAGGGAGGAGGTGATGGGATTGGCAGTTGAGGGAAACTGCTAGGGGAGGGAGGGGCATACCTCATCAACAAGGGTACCTGCATGATCAATGTTTATATACCTAACCCTAAAATGTACCCCACATCTTTATAATAAAAATTTTAAAATAAAAAATTAAATGAAATTAAAAAATTTAAAAACCCTAGTCTTGCCTCAAGCCTCTACAAATCTTGGTATATTTCAGTTTTCCTGTTAATTACCATATTTCAGAATGGATAAATTAATGAAGAAACAAGAAATCTAGAGACTTCTCCAACTAAATATAACCCAACAGTAGATACACTCTATGCCTCATTAACAATCGAACACCTATATAATACTGACAAAAACAGTATATTTCCAAAGTTATGCACAGTAGAAATCTCACAATGGAACTGAAGCCATTTTTTTTCCCAACGAACATCAACTACCAAAGTTACCTAAAATGAAAAGATGGTGGTGGTTTTAGTGAGTGGCTGCTAAGCACTTCATAATGGTAATTTGCCATCAGATTTCACATATGCTTATGCCTACATGTATATACACACAATAGAAAAGCCTATCATTAAAAATATAACCACTGAGGGAATATTGTTCACTTTTATGAACTCAAGACCACCCTTATTTTTTTTTATGACTTCCCACCTATAATTTGCTTGTAAAGGTAGCTTTTTTAGCAGTGGTTCTAATAGACTAGAAAGAGATCTGGCTATCACATCATCCAGAAATTCTGAAGTTGGTGTGTGTGTGGAGGGGGTGGGATAAAATCACATGCTTATATGTGTGTATGCATTTCTCTGAAGCACGTCATAATATAACATTCATCAGGTTTTCAGAGGTGTTCATGACTCAGGGAGGGTAACATTTGGGGAAACTGAGGTCCAAGGAGGAAAAATAATTTGTCACATAGTAGCTGAACTGGGACTAAAACTTTTTTGCTAAACTTCTTTCCACTTCAACATAGAGTCTAGCCACAAATCCGTAAGCTTCCATGATGTCTAGTGGCATGGCACATGCTCAAAGGGAGTTCAATTCTTTATTGATGAGAATGAGGGGTATAACACTGTAATATAACCCAATAGTAGGAATTCAGTGGTGCATGACTTTCTTCCATCAAGGCAATTTCTTTTCCAAGTTTGGCAGAAATCTCCTTCATTCACTACTATAAATAGTTCCTTTTGTGAGAGATGTAAAATATTCTTGAATGCTGATGTGCACTTATGTATCAGATGTTTTCAAATAGAAACAGAATCATAGATCCCTATCCTCTTTCAAACTTCTCCTACCTCAATTTAAACCCTGGCTACACACTTCTCAATTTTGCATGATCTCTGCCTATTCAACTGATTTCTTGGCAGAAACTTCCTTCAAAAATCTTTATTTCTGAGGCTGGGATTGTTGTAGTATGGTCATACAGCTTGGGCTCAGAAATGTTACAGTCCAAACATTTCTCAAGAGGCCAACATGTATATTTAAAGTGGACATAAGTTTTGGTCTTTGCTGATCAGAAATCAGCCAGGCCAAGTGGGCTAAATATGATAGCTGTATACCTATTCCCAATCTAAACTCCTCACCTGCTAATATTCACTTTCAAAGGTATAGTTTGGGAATATCCAGAAGCACAGCTCAATTTGATGATTCTGCATTACCAAGCCGAATGAAACTCTTCAGAAAGAGATTTTGCAAATTCTTTTGATTTCTGTAAAGTAATGAGTGTCTTGTACAATATTTATTGCTGTGGGCTTTGCTTTGTATTTTTAACTCTCTTTGTTTCGTGACATGCTATAATTATATGCTCAAACCATAGACTAAATTTATCTTATTGTAGTTTTCTGGTAAAATAGTATGTACTACATACAACATTTATGTTTATAAAGTCTATGATAAAGACAAAAAGAGATTTGTTTAGATTTTTAAATTGGGGTGTGAGGAAGAGAAGAGAAAAAAGCACATTTCAGGAGAATTCTGTGTCAAAGGGTACGTGTTAAATGCTTTCATGGATGTCAGTGCATGAGATGATAAGATAATTATTCATTACCATCTCTTTTGTGCTAGTGTCATGGAGTCAGGGACCCTTGATTCTCTCCGTGGCCCTGCCACTAACTAGCTGCCTGACCGCTGACGTCTGAATTCCTCATTTGTGAAACAAGGTAACTGGTCTAGACAATCTTGAAGATACCTTCTAGCTATAAAATTCTACAATACTCTGCAGAATTAGGGCTGGAAGTTAAAAAAAATAAGGCTTAACTATAGCAACTTTCTAAGACCACTATCTGTAAAAATACCTGCATTATTTTGAGCAAAAGGTTAAAAGTCTTTTGCAGAATTGAGAATCTCAGAAAATATATACATAACACAATTCTTATATTTACTGCTCTATTTATAACCAAGTTATTTTTGAAAATAAAATGAATAACAAATAAGAACTTGCCCTGCTAGATACTTAAATGTTTTTCCAAAGCAACAATAATTAAAACAGCATTATACAGGCATAGAATTAGACTGACATATTAACAAATCCAGAAAGAAAGCATAGAAACAGTCTCAAAAGTACATGTGAACTTAGTATATGATAAAGATGATATGTCGAATCCATAGGGGAAAGGAAGATACTGCGATAATTGTTAGCTCCTTGGGTGTAAATAAAGCCAACATGAACTCAAGATGATTTAAAAAGTTAATTGTAAAAACTGAAACCATAACAACTAGGAGAAAATGTCATCTTGGTGTACAGAAAGCATTTTAGGTATAGCACCAAACACAAAACTATAAAGGTGAAAATATTTGACTATATAATATTAAAATATTCTGCATGTAAAAACAGTGCCATAAACAAAATTAAAAGGCAAACAACAAAGTCAAATAAATAATTATATCATATATGAAAAAGATAAATATCACTAATACATAGAAAATGCTTAAAATCAATATTAGAGGACAAACACCCCAATGAAAATATAAATAAATGGTAAGAACAGACATTCACAAAAGAACAAAAACAAATTGCTAGCAAATATGAGGAAAACACGCTCTGCCCCATTTCTACTCAGATAATTGCAAATTCAAATAATGTCATAAACAAAATTAAAGGCAGACAATAAGCTCAGATAAGCTGTTTACTTTAAAATAAACCATACTTTTAAGATAAAAATATCTGGAGTTGGCTTAGGTCTTTAATTCCACAAATATTTATGAAACAACTGTTACCTTTAGGACACTGCATTAAGTAATCCATGCTGATGAATTAGACATTGTCTCTGTCCCATAAGCGTTTGTACGGAGATGGAGAAGGAAAAGCAGTAAGTCGATTTCAGACAAAAGGTACTGCCCCATGCCACCGGTAAGAGTGTAAATTGGTATGCTGCTTCTGCTGAGCAATTTGGAAACATGTATTAAGCATATTAAAAATAAGCATACCCCTTAACCTTGCCATTCTACTTCCAAGATTTTATCTTCAGTAAGTGATCAGAGAAGTATACATTTAACAACAACAGCAAATATTTTCTAAGTGCTTAGTATGTGTCAGGTCCTGTCCAAAGGATTTTGCCTGTATTAAGTTCTTTAATGATCTCAACTTTCTGAAATTTGTACTCTTTTATCCTTGTTTTATATGTGTGAATATGGAGACACAGAAGTTAAGTAATTAGCCAAAGGTTTGCAGAGCATAGTAAGTGGCAAAGCCAGGATCTAAACCCAAGCAGTCTTTACTCTTAACCCCCATAAATGCAGCAGGACTTATATTTGTAGACAAGCATAAATAATCTAAACAAATGTCAATAGGGGCTCACTTCAATAAATCCAATGGAGTATTATACTGGCACCAAAAAATCATGGCATAAAAGTTTATTTAATGACTTGAAAAAACAATCATAGCTTATGTGGAAGAAAACAGTTAGCAAAATTGCTGCACACCAAGGGAAGGCATTCAGGGTGATTTCTACTTTTATCTTCTTAGAGTGTTTTTGTAAGCCCCAAATTTGACACAGAGAGTCTGTATTATCTCTATACTGATAAATTTGTCAGACATATATTAATTTCAAATCCATTTGAGCAAATTAAATGATGAAACTGTTTTCAGTATCATACTAAATTTTTATCTTCATACTTGCACTATTGCCTCTACCATGGATGATTTCAGCCACCCATCCTTTTCTGCCATTTCCCCCTTTCCATGGCAATCTCCTACTTATTCCTGAAGATTCCACTCAGGCTCACACTTCCACAAAACTTTTTTCATACTATCAGCATTCTCATCCTTATCCTTAAGCTAAATTAGGCACCTCTCTTCTGTGCTCCCATAATACCCTGTGCATATCTCTAGAATTCCACTTGCCATATTATTTGTTTATCCCTTTGTTTCCTACCTCCAATCCCCATCAATGTCACAGATCTTTATGGCCCTTGAATGACGTCTGGCTCATGGTAGATATCAAGTCAGTAGTTGTAACAGGGATGAAAAACATTTTTGGCATAAAAAAGGGAGAAGAAGCTCATTTTCCAACTGTTTTTATAAGTCTGCTTGAGAATTAATGGAGAGACTTGAATTTGAGGCTCGGCTCTACAAAAGTCACTACAATAAATCACTTTAATTTTAGTCCCTTCAATAGTCTGTGTCTCCAGTGCTTAAGAGCAATCCCCTTTACTACTATTTCCCCTATTTCCTTCTTCCATATTAAAGTTTATCACACTCTCTTGCTCCAATAGACTGTGAGCTCCTTGAGGAAAAGAAGCATGTCTATTTGATTTCTGTCTGTCCAGTGTCTAGCACAATGCCTGAGGTCTTCCTGCAGACCTCCTTTGACTAATTGTAAACCTTTCCTTGGCAAATAGATGGTTGGAGGAAAAAAAAACTCCTGAAGTCCTTTGAAATGAAGCTATCTGCCCAGCACGAAAATTTGCTGTGCTCCTTGCTGCCTCTGTTTCCTTTGTCGAGGAACTACCATGCACATTTATGCTCGAAGTTGTTTTGTTTTCCTTGTTTTACAAGGCAAACACAAAATCCCACTCCAGTACTGGCATTACAACTTAGGCAGGAAATAAGTGGGAAGTGGGGCATGAAGGAATGTTTTAAATGTAATATTATAGCTGAGTCACATGAACTAATTGAAAGAGTGGTTGATTTTCCCCAAATGCAAAGGCTAAGTGAAAATATGTAAGAAAAACCAGAACATGTTTGCAAGATATGAGGACAACAGGTTGAAAAGCAAACACTCAAGAGATTCCAATGTTGGGAGTATATATATTTTTCACCAACAGTGGTTAGCCTTATAGCAGGCTTCTAAACTTCGTCATTTAGGAGCCCCCATCTCTCCTAAGTCTATATCATGACCAGTTGATGCATCCCTCCCCCCTCGCAAGGCAGGGGTCTTGCCAATCCAGGTTTTTGCTCCTTCCAGGTGCACCACTCCCCCCACAAAGGCCAGTTGTTTTCAGTGTGTAGGGTTTCTGACCTCAGGTAGTCTGGCTTCTTTATAGCCTTGGCCACAGATTTGTGCTAATTTGCATCCCTGAATGCTCCACTTCCCAGCTCTCTGACTATGGCCAAGACCCAAAGCAGAACTCCCCAATACCACAGGAGTGCAGTTAGATCAGTGTCCCACATGACTCAAAGGGAACTGGAAACCTCATCAGAGAGGTAGCTTGTGAGATTTCTAACCTCATTTCCAATCATCATTCCCTAGGTTCATAAACACTTCATATACCTCGTGTGGACAACATTCCAAAAGAAACTGTGGATAAGAATCTGATTGAGGCAGTATATTTCATCTATAGACATATTTTGAAGGCTCACCTGTGGAGAGCTGAAATATGACTGGGAGGTTGGCCAGCTTTAACATGATATAAGCTATAACAAGATATAAACACCCGGAGAGCTAAAGAAAGCCTTTTACAAAATGATCTGTGTTTCCATTAGGTTACAACCCAATCGAATACATTCCAACATAAAACAATCATATAAGACAGTTACAAGTGTATAAAGGTTAAGAGGTCCAGCTCTAAGGTCAAATAGATTCAAGTTCAAAGTGCAGTTTTACAACTCACTTGCTGCTTTATTTGAGCCTTAGTTTCTTCATCTAAAAAATAAGTCTAAAAATAGTGCCCCTCTCATTAAGGTACAAAGATTAAATAAAAAATACACATAAATGCACATAGCACAGAACCTATCACAGAATAAGTATATCAAAATGTTAATTATGATTAGTTATTATTATCTGTAGCAGAAACTACATCATCAATATTCAGTTCTCTTCTTTTTCCTGGGCACCCAGTTAGAGCACATTTCCCAGCCTCCCTTGCAATTAATTGTAGTCATGTCTGGCTAATGAAAAATGAACAAAAGTTATGTGTACCACTTCCAGACCTGTCCTTTTAATGCATAATCCTCTATGCTATTTTCCCTTTTACTTCCTGGATTCTGACACCACACCTACAGCAACCTGAGTTCTCCCATGTTAGAAGGGCAACGTGGGTCTCTAAATGACTACATAAAGCAGAGCCTTTCATTATTACTGCTGTGTAGGAACACCCATATTGGACCATTATGTAACCAATAAACAAACCCCTATTGTGTTAAGCCACCAAATCTGGGGATTTATTGGTTATAGCAGGTAGCATTATCCTAATTATGCCAAGTCACAGAAGAGAAGATCTGAAAAGTTTCTTAAAGATCTTCTCCATTATGCAGAAGGAGGCACTGAATGAAACTCAGGTATATTGTTGAAGGGACTTTATGGATCTTTCGCTTCCAGAACTCCTTCAAAACTAGGCCCTGCTCTTTTACATGTGATGCTAATGAAAGATAATAGCCTCAGATCTAAAAATAGACCTCCCACACAACCCCACAATTCCCCTACTGGAAATACACCCACAGGATCTCAATTCACTCTATGAATTGATTCACTCAATTCACTCTATGAAAAAGATACCTGCACATGCATGTTTATTGCAGCATTATTTACAATAGCAAAATCATGGAACCAACCATGCTTCCCATCAAAAGAGGACTGGATTAAAAAAAAAAAAGTGATACATATACATGATGAAATATTACATAGCCATAAAGAAGGACAAAATTATGAACTTCACAGCAACTTGGATGGATTTAGAGGCTATAATACTGAGTGATCTGTTATAGAAACAAAGCACCAAGTATCGCATGTTCTCACTCATAAATGGACTTTGAACAATTATTGTAATACTATAAAAAAGAGATTGGCAGTAGTGGGACACTGCCAGGAGAGGGCGGGGGTGGGATTAGCAGTAGTGGGAAGCTACCAGCGGGGGGGGGGGGGGGCACACTTCAAGAGCAAGGGTACCTGCATAATGAACATTTGTATACCTAACCCTGAATTGTATCCCACATATTTAAAATTTAAAAAAAATTTTAAAAAGAAAGAGCATAGACTCAAACTTCTCTGCTATTCTTGTTAAAACCAGATCTATTTCTAGGGAAATGTTAGCGCAGAAAATTAGAAATATAAACCCACTCTACTGGACAGCATAACAGAGTGGAACAAAAACAGGAAAGTTGTTTTTTTTTTTCTCACTGTTTCTGTGGTCATTAAAAAGTAACTGAAAATACTCTTGCCTTCCTCACAGGGGGGCATGCGGTTACCACAATATTATACTTTGAATGGGGCTTTAAAAATTGTTTTGCCACTCCATGGTATTATTACTCAGCAACATTTGTCTTTTTAAGTACACTTTATGTTTTAAAGCAACTTTAGGCTTTCAGTCTAGTTTAGTGAATAGTACACAGATTTCCCATATTCCCCTTCTCCTCACAGAGGCAAAGCCTCTTTCATTATCAGCATCCCACACCAGAGGTACTTTTGTCACAGTTGATAATAACACTGACACGTTATTATCACCCAAAGTACATAGGTTTCACTCTTGACACTTGTATATTCTCTGGATTTGGACAAATGCATAATGACATGTATCCACCATTGTAGTATCAACAGAGTAGTTTCACTGTCCTAAACATTAACTGTACTTCACCTATTCATCCTTTTCACCCTATGTATCAACCCCTGACAAACACTGACCTTTTTACTGCCTCCATAGTTTTGCCTTTTCCAGAATGGCCCATAGTAGAGAATATACAGTTTGTAGCCTTGTCACATTGGCTACTTTAACTCAGTAATATGCATATAAGACTCTTCTATATCTTTCATAGCTTAATAGTTAATTTCCTTTTAGTGCTCAATAATATGCCATCATCTAGATATACAACAATTTTTAAAATTTATTTTCCACTGGGGGACATCTTGTTTGCTTCCAAATTTTTGCAGTTATGAATAAAGTTGCTATAAACACATTTATGCAGGTTTTTGTGTTGACAAAAGTTTTCAGCTCCTTTGGGTAAATAACAAGGCACAGAATTACTGATCATATGTTGAGAGTAGATTTTGCTTTGTAAGAAACTGCTAAACAAGGGCAAACTCTTTGGGTCCCCTCCCACTGTGGTAGCTTCTCTGTCCTCTCAATAAATTCTGCTTAAAAAAAAAGAAAGAAAGAAACTGCTAAACTAACTTCTAAAGTGGCTGTACCATTTTGCATTCTCACCAGCAATGAATGAGAGTTTCAGTTTCTCCACATTCTTGCCAGCATTTGGTGGTGTTAGTGTCCTAGATTTACCATTCTTAAAGGAGTACAGTAGTATCTCATTGTTGTATTAATTTGCATTTCCCTAATGACATGATGAGAAGCATCTTTTCATATACTTATTTGCTATCTGTATATCTTATTTAGTGTTAGGTGTCTGTTAAAGTCCTTGACACATGTTTTAGTAGGATTGGTTTTTTTTATTATTAAGTTTTGCTCAACAATTTTTATGAATTTTTTTCTAGGAATGATCCAAGAAAATTAACCTACAAATATTAATTAAGTAGCTATTATGTATTTTTTTGGTCCTGTGCTAGTTGTTGTGGAAAACTAACCAGTATCCTCAAGAGGTTTACAATCTAGCTGATAACCATACAAAAGATTTTAGAAGAACATAGCTACATGGTACTGACAATGTCAATCTACAAGCATCCAGAGAAGGGAGAGATTGATAGAGGATAAAGCACTTGAAGAAGACCTCACAGGAAATGGAACTTAGGCTAAGCTCCAAAGAATCTCAAGAGCTAGGTAAGTAGAAAGACCACACGTAGATACACATAGGTAATTTAAGCAAATGGGAAGCGATGTCTGGATTACCACGATGATTATGACCAATTATGATTATTACACGATGAGTTGACACCTTGTTTTTATTCTCCTCCTTCCTACATTCATATAGTAATAATACTACCTGAATAATAAGAATTCACTAAGTACCAAACACTAAGCTAAGCAATTTTCATCCCTTATCTATTTCACCTTCACTATAACTCTATGAGTAAGGTATTAGTGTCCCTATTCTACAGATGAAAAAATGATTCAAAGAGGCTTCATTAATTGCCCAAGGTTTCACAGCTAGGAAGTTGTAGAGGCAGAATTAAAATTTTGTCCTATGCTGTTGATTGCCAACCTATACTATCAGCAAATCATTTGGAGATATAGGTATGACATCTCTAAAGGTAAAGAGTTAAGACAAGACCAAAATGTGGATAGAAAGTTCTCTTCTTCCCTGAATAAGCACAGTGTGGTAAAACTACTGAACTATCAAAAGATTTGCATTCAAACCTAGATCTACCCCCTCTAAGCTGTGACCTTAGGCAATTTATATAAGTTCTATGAGCTTCAGTTTTTTCCTTTTGGCTGTTGCATTTCTCATAAGACTGTTGTGAAGATTCAACTATAAATTTAAATAATTTTGAGTTGTATACATGTAACATCATTACTATTCTTATTAGAACTATTTTTTATCTTGATAGAAGTGGAGTCAAATCTACAAAATGCTTTAGTGGCATTAGAAATGATCAGTGGAAAACTTTAAACAAGAAGACACAAACTTAGAATTGAAAAGATACTCTAACCTATAACCTATATAAGCAAAATTGATGGAATTTGGGAAATGCTACCCCCAAAATATGGCACCTTGGCATACTGAATAATTTAAGCTGAAGGAATTTGAGAAATGAAAGGTGCAGGAAGAACTCTGACATTCCCCTGAAGTAGGTCATAAAATCCTCACATAAGATGTTTTTCCCTGTAACCAAAGAAAAGGAGAATCCTCATCTCTCAAAACAGAGAGGGACAGGGAGAGGAATTTGAATGAATAGGCCTTGCAAAGTTTTCCCCAGTTTACTACTCTTAGCTCAAACCCCTTTATCCTACCACATTTTCTACAGTTTTTTACTCCTCGTAAAAATGCTCAGGTTTAACCATTTCTTGGGGTTTTCATTTATTTATGAAGGCTCCCATGTCACATAAAACTTATATTAAACAAATGTGTATTCTTTTCTTCTGTTAATCTGTCTTTTGTTACAGGTGCCCCAGCTGAGAACTTAGAAGGGTAGAAGAAAAAGATATCTTCTTACCTTACATAATAATAATGGGTAAAATTTATGAGATTCCTATTATGTGCCCCTCATTTCATCTTTACAACAACCCTATGCGATGGGTTGTAGACTTTTGTTCAGTGCTGCTTGCTTCATTTTGTTCTGACTTAGTTTTTGGTTGTCCAATGGTGAATATTCTTTCTGTTTTGGTAATTCTACCACTGTATGAGTCTTTGCGGAAGGCAGGGTCCTACCTGTCTGGTGGACTGAAGGTCAGTGGTAAAATACACTTCAATAGCCAGATTCTGCCACTTTCTCTTCCCTGGGATAGGGCATGACCAAGTGCCCTTAACTTAGCTAATTGGATAATCCCATTGAGGACTTGACATCTGAAATGGATGATGCATTTTAGCAGTAGGAACATCAAATAATCAGTGATGGTGGTGCCCAAAGTGGCTTCCAGAGTCTAGCACCTAACCAGGTCCTGCAGGTTCCTTTGGTTCCTGCCGTTTTCTGAACTTTTTTTTGCCAGCCTTCCAAATATTCTTCCAAAAAATTTCTGTTTTGATCATGCTCATTGGAGCTGGTTACAGTTGTTTGCAACCAAGAAACCTGGCTGACAAAAGGAGATACATTTTATAAGTGAAAATACAAAATGCAGCTAAGTAATGATGAAGCTAGGATTTGAATCCTACAGTGTGACATCAGATGTTACACTAAGAGAGAGAAAGAACATAGAGACCATTCACCTAGGTTATTACTGCAACTGGATGGATGGATAGATGATAGATAGATAGATAGATAGATAGATAGATAGATAGATAGATAGATAGATAGATAGACAGATAGATAGATGATAGATAAAGAGCAAGCATACACACGTGTGCACATGCACACATAATAAGACCACCCCATCATAGGACTGTTGTTAGGATTAAGTGAGTTAATATTTGCAAGGCATTCAAAACAGTACCTGGGACAATGTTAGTGCATGATTAAAAGTGTTTTGCGATGCACATGAAACCTTTGAATTTCCATCTAAAGCAAACAATCTATATTTTCTGAAGAATTATCACAATCCAATCAGGCAAAAATTATTTAATATTTCCATATGAAAAAATCCATCAAAGAAAATTTCAGACTCTTGGGAATTTCAAAATGACACATGGTACAGCCCAGAATATGGTTAGGAAGATACTTTCAACCTAGATTGCGTTTGATGTTTTAATGAAAAAAAGTGAAGATAATCTGAGAAGCTGTCAAATGGCAAATAAAGAACCTCCTACACTATGTTGAGAATGGAGAACAATGAGAACACTAGCAGAGGACACCCAGAGTACTTCCTTTACACAACTATACCAATTATCAGAGACCAAGAGCAAGGGCAGTTAGAGAATTCAGTTCACATGTATTAGGGGGCAATGAGGTGCATAAAAAGGAGGAACTAATAATACATCGGGTCCCTTCTATACTAGACTCTTTTATACATTGCCTCATCTAATCTTCACAATAATTGTTGGAAATAGATAATATAAATGCCACATTACAGATGAGAAAACTGAATTTTAGAGAAGGTAAGTGACAAAACTATTAAATGCCAGAGTTGCGATTTGAATCTAGATCTGTCTCGCTTTAAATCACATTCTAATACTTTAGTAAGTGAGTTAGCTGGGGAAGCTTCAAGTGAACAGCTCCAGAGAGAGGAAGGAGAAATCAACAAATGGTAAGACCTAACACAAACACAGCACCAAGAACTGTTTCAAAGCATTTTCTCATGTATTATTATTACTATTATTATTGTTATTGTCATTGTTGTTGTTGTTATTATTATTATTATTATTATTATTATTATTATTTGAGTTGGAGTCTCACTCTGTCGCCCAGACTGGAGTGCAGTGGCCGCTCCTGGCCACTGCAGCCTCGACCTGCTGGGCTCCGGCGATCCATCTGACTCAGTCTTCCGAGTAGCCGGAATTACAGGCGCGCGCTACCACGCCCGGCTGATTTTTTTTTATTTATTGTAGAGATGAGGTCTCGCTGCCCGGGCAGGTCTTGAACCTGCGGGCTCAGGCAATCCACTCACCTCAACCTCCCAAAGGCGCAGGATTACAAGCTGAGCCACTGAGCCTGGCTGTATTATTTCACATTAGTAATCTGGTGGACTGAAGGTCAGTGGTAAAATACTTCAAGCAATCGCTCCCTGGTATTCAAGTAACTATAAAGTGATTTTTAATAGTGAAAAAACAAAATCTTAAAACAATTCTATTGTGCCTTTCAACAGACACTTGCAAACAGTGTAAGTCATGGAATAAACATGACACATCTTCCTGGAACATCTATTTTCCTTAAAGGTTGGGAAGAAAAAGTTACATAATTTGTCTGACAATGTAAAATGTCTTTAAAATCAAAACAAGCATGAACATATCATGGAGTAGTATGCAAAAGTCCATGATATTTTAAGATAAAAGCCAGAATCTTCAAAGACATTTTTTTTGTGTGTGAGTTGGAGTCTCACTCTGTCTCCCAGACTGGAGTGCAGTCGTACACTCACAGGCACCCCAGCATCGACCCATTGGGCTCCAGCAATCCTTCTGCCTCAGCTTTCCAAGTAGCTGGTACTACCGGCATGTGCTACCACTCCCCGCTAATTTTCTAGTTATTGCGAGAGGTGGTCTCGCCAAGTTGCCAGGGTTGGTCTCAAACTAGCGGGCTCAGGCAATCCATTCACCTCAGCCTCTCAACGTGCTGGGATTACAGGCTGAACCACAGAGCCCAGCATTCAAAGAGATTTTAAACTTGTAACAGGCTGTTCTATGACCCCTGGTGAATTCATACACCTGTCTTTAGGGATACTCAGAGAAGGGGAGTTTTAGAACCTCTGCAGTATCCTGTTTTAAGTCGGGTTATTTACTCTTGTCTGAAAGTTTCACCAAATTCTTGTGTATATTTCAGTCTGTCAGGATTTTAGCAAAACAACAGTCTTTTAAGCTAGCTTTAGCTCATGAGTCTGGAGTGAGCAAGTTAGGCTTTCAATCAAATTGAAAAAAATAGTATACAGGCTATATTCTTTAAGCAATGACTACCAAATCTGACATTCCAGACTTGGTAATAATTATAGCCCAACTACTGCCAACCAGTTCTGTCTAACATCATAGCTGAAGGGATGTGTCATTTTCCCAAAGGGGCTATTTGATGTTAAATCGTGTAATGATAAACTGAAAGAATTGGTTCAGTGACATGTGCTTAGAGAGAGTACCTATCAACTTGCATTCTAATCATAAGGGAGAAACCCAAAAAAACAGAATTTATTTCTTTTAAAATGTGTATTTTTTTCTTACAAATTTAAACTTCAGTCACCTTTAAAGTACTCTCCACTTAATGCAATATACCTATCAAGACGCTTTTTCCACTGCTCAAAACAGTTTTTGAACTTGTCAATTTTGATGCCTTTTAGTGCTTCTACCATTTTTTGTTTTACCTCTTCCGCATTGGCAAAACATTTCCCTTTGAGGACTTTTTTCATCCCAGGAAACCCCAAGAAAGGTTGCTCAGGATGAAATCAGGTGACTAGAGAGGGTGAGGCACAGTCATACCGTTTTTTTCAGTTAAAAACTGCTGAACCCTCAGTGCAATATGAGTAGGTGCGTTGTCACGGTGGGACAACCAGTCATTTGTCTGTCACAACTTGGGGCATTTCTTCCACAAATTGTGATGCAACCTTCTTAAAACTTCCAGATAAAAACTTTGGTTGACCATTTGATCTGGAGAAACAAATTCTGATTGTACTACACGGGGCCCGACCTCCAAAAGATAATTCTGGGTTTTTTTTTTGAAGAGGTTCCTCCTTGTATAACATAAATGTAGATCCTAGAAAGGCTACTTTTTTCAGTTTTTAATTTGTCATTTTATTTTTTCTGTTTATTTTTACTATAGAGATATGGAGTACAAGTAAGGGTTAACTACATGAGTAGGCTGCATGCAGGTGAAGTTTGGGCTTCTAACTGGCCCTCACTTCCCCTGGTAGTGGACAAGGTACCCTTTGTATTGTCACTTGCCCCCCACCCTCTTCTCTCTTTTCCTCCCCTAGCAGTGCCCAGAGACTGCCATCCCTTCCTTGTGCAAATTTGATTAGTGTTCAGCGTCACTTATGAATGAGAACATGTGGTATTCAGTTCTTTGTTTGTGCTAGATCACTTAGTATGACGATCTCCAACTCCATCATTGACTATTTATCCAGAAGAACAAATTCTGAGTGTACTCACAAGTACAAGGGGCTCACCCTCCAAAAGTTAATTCCATTTTTTGAGGGGTTTCCCCCTAGAATTTAGCTCATATTGCCAATTTTGTGAAAGTAGTACTAGAAAGTTATTTTTCAGCCTTAAGTGAACTTTTGCTTGACTTAGCCAACCAATAATTAAGCAGAACTTACATTTTAGCTGAGACTTGATTTTTTTTAACTAACATAACTATGTACTTTTGAAGAAGTGCTATTACATAAACTGTAGATATAACTGGGTGTATAAACTTTATTTAGGTATTCTATCACTCCTATCACTGTTTGGCTGTATATTTCTATCTGCAATGCAAATTATTGTGTTAGTTGCTATTCACCATGCCTAAAATAAGCCTTAGTCTCTCAGCTTTAGCCTCAATGTAGCTAGCTTAAAGTCCTCAATCAACAGAGAGGAATACCTTTTGTAAAAGTTATACACTTCAGAAATTTTCATTCTGTAGCCAGCCTTCTGGTGAAGCACCAGAAATCAGTCTTGTTTCCTTTTATTTGGATAATATTAAGCCCCCAATGGAACTGTCGACTGGCCCGCACTGGGCTCCTTTCTCTGGGCAGCCTGGCTCTCAGAATAATGGGACAATAACAAACAGCCCTCTTTTGGCTCCCCTGCTTACAATGAGGATTCAAAAGCAAACAATAAGCCAACCTAGTCTAGTCAGGGACCTTTCTATACTTGGAAATGCTGAACTTTAGCTGTCTAGCAAATCTCAGTACATGAGCTTCAGTTTTCTGCTCTGGGATCTGCTCTATTTGTCCACAAGAATGTGCTATATAGCTTTCCTTAGAATCCTTTTGCTATAATTCTAAATAGAAAAAAAAGCAGATTCCGAATTTTTTCAATGCTGGAAGTATAATTATGTAAAAATTATGTATGCGTATTGACAGTGACTAGAAGGGGATGAGGAAAAATGAAAACAATTTGATTTGCAGGGGGTGGCAGGACTATGAATGAGGATTTGTTTTTCCCTTTCCTTTAGCATTTCATTAAAATTCTCAGAGGCTGGTTGTACAAAAAACATAGACAGTGAAATCTGTAACTTTTTTTGTAGATATAATGTTGATCATCCTTCTGTTCATTTAATGATTATCTTACCCAGACAATGTTCCCTCTTCTACATCACCTGAAAGAACAGATTTCACCATAATTTAGGGAATCTTTGCCAAGAAAATCAATAAAGACATACTTGCACAAAGCCTAGAGTGGGCTGGTTTTATCCAGGAATGTGTTGAGTTAATTGAAAAGGTTTTGGTTAAAGTTAGCCAGTCGGAGATCACAGCATTGTAGACAACACATACTGTGAGTATGAACTTCGTACAACCTTTCAAATACCTTTGGGAAGGCAGGAAATTGAAATATTGTGCTATATTGGCAACTAAATGGTCATTTATCATCCATGCTAAGTTTGGAGCTGAGAAGAACAATTTGGAAACTCTTGAAGGGCCTTTATTAACAATTTCAAAGTTAGACCTACATATATATATATATTTGCAGCATATTTGGGGAAGACTAAGAGATAACATCTGCATATACTATTAGCATGGCCTTTCTAATAACAACTTCGGACTGTATTCACACCCACATAAAGCTGCATTAAAATACATTAAGCTTGAGACACCAACTGACAAAAGCAAGGAAATTCACAGTTAAAGGGGAAACATGCCATATGTTCTTCAATACCTAAGAGCAACGGGGTGCATTTGGAAAGTCATTAAAGCGGCACCCAGTTGTGCCTAGGTATTGGAGAACATATGGAATCTTTTCCTCTGTGAGTGTAATTTTCCCTGCTCTCATTGAACGCATGTATCAATCTTCACTTTTTGGTCATATAGGTTTTTGTTTGCTTAATTACCATGGCATGTAAAATAAATACCTTCTTATTTTCAAAAATCAACACGATTACACAATGGAAACTAGTCCTCAACCTTTGCTGCTTGATTGTTCCTAGTTATTTGTCCTTCTTTCCCAAGGTACTGGTGCCATCTCCACAGTTGCAACTGTCCCCTTCCCTTAAGGAGTACTATTTTTCCTTTCCCACCCCAAGGTTGCAGTCACTCATAGTGGCCAATAATTGCATCTTCCATCAGCACCTCTATGGTTCAACTCTCTGAAGTCAGAGTTTTGAAAGCCAAAACAGCCTATTATTTTGAAATGGATTTGGTATTAGGCAAAGTGTCTTTCTTCTTTAAATATAGATTTCAATTCTTTATTTTATTTTAGCAAAAGTAACAGCCAATATGCTACAGTGAGGTGTGTATCAATATAACTTCATTATCTTTTTGACATTCATTCATTCATTCCGTTTTTGAGTACCTGCCATGTGCTAGGCATTAAGAATAAAATGTTGACCAAGACTGGGTATTGCCATCAAGTTGATCACTCTCTATAGGAGTAAATGAAAAAGCTAGCAGGCAGTTATCATCCAGCATGATGAGTGCTGTTATGGAAATAAGCAGAGGGGACTGATGAAACACAGAGGAGGGACCTAACCCATAGTAGGGGTTCTGGATTAAGAACCTGAGTAAGTGGTTGCCATGACACATAGCCATTGTAGAAATAAGCTTATAATTGAATTCACCCAATACAGTCCACAAACTTTTATTGAGCACCTAGTACATGCCAGGCCCTGGACTAGGCACTGGGAATACAGACACCGTGCCTGCAGTTTTTAAGTAAGGGAGTGGCAGAAACACCTTGGCTCAATCATTGAAGATGAGGATAATACAGGAGACAGAGATAGGGAGCCAGATCATGCAAGCTATACTTTATGCTGTAGCAATAGAAGAACCACAGAAGGCTTATTACCTGTAGTGTGATGTGATCAAATCAGTGTTTCAGAAAAATCAACTCAACCCCATTAAACAAGATATTTTGAAAGGGGTCAAGAGAAACAGGGAGACAAGTTAGGAGGCTGATGAAAGATTACTGAGGCTCTCAAGAAAAATAGCTGACTCCAAATCCATCCAAGTTACTGCGAAGTTCATATATTTGTCCTTCATACTCAGTGATCTATCACAGAAACAAAGAACAGAGTACCATATGTTCTCACTCATAAGTGGACCTCGAACAATTATAATACTATAATAGAGCATTTGGCAGTAATGGGAAACTATCGGGGGAGGGGGAGTAGGATTGGCAGTTGAGGGAAACTGCTAGGGGAGGGAGGGGCATACCTCATCACTAAGGGTACCTGCAGAATCAACGTTTGTATACCTCACCCTGAATTGTACCCCACATCTTTATAATAAATAAATAAAAAGAAAAATAGCAGCTGAGGTAGGAGGGTATCAAAAATTTCAAATAACATTTGGTAGATAACGGAACTTGGTGGATGACTGGATCTGGGAATAGGGAACACAAGAGGGAAGTGAGAAATGTAGTATCCACATAGACTCACTAAATATTAGAGGAGAACTTAGAGATTATACAGTTAAGTGCTCTTATTTTCTCCATAAGGAAACCCGAGATCCAGCAGTTGACTGACTTGGAATCAAGTCAACCAATCTCTGATGTGGTGATTCAGGGTCCAGGATGAAGATTTCCTAGATCAGCAACCTGGATGGAACTAGAGTCTATAATACTGGGTGACCTCTCACAGAAACAAAAATCTGAGTATCACATGTTCTCACTCATATGGTGGACCTTGAACATCCAATGTAATACTGTAAGAAAATGACTGTCAGTGGTGAGAAACTATGGAGGGGAGGTGAAGGGAGATGGGGTTAATGGTAGTAAATATCTGTCTGGGGACTGGAGACACCTCTTATCAACAAGGGTGCCTGAACGAAGCATATTTGTATACCTAACCCTTAACTGTACCCCACAATATCATAATAAAAAATATTGATTAAAATTTTAAAAATTTTAAAAATAGAAATTAGACACCGGATTAGACACCGGATTAAGGATTAAGTCAATTCTCCATAGGAGATCTTAATCTAGCACAGGTTCCTGAACAATCTTCCTTTTTTATGTTTCCTATATCCCAAATCCAATTAGCATAAATGCAAATACTAAAGCAAATTTCACTTTAATAAAAATAATACCCAAACATATTTCTAGAATATTAGACTTTGTTTGAAAAAATTGCATGAAATTTCAGAATCAATAGACTAAGTTCAGATAATCTTTGAAATTCCTTGTAACAGAATGTGATTCAAATTTTCAATTCTTTAGATCTAGGCCTCCTCAACCTGTGCATCCAATTATGATGTTCTCAGCCATTTAAAGACCCATCAAGGTGACAATCCAAGTTGCTGCATTCTTTATCATGTCCAATTTGGTAGAGAAACACACCTCACCATATCACCATATCACAAACAACAACTCTCCATCTCAAGCTACCTTTACCATAGTTTTTGTGAAAACCAAAAGGAGGATCTGTTTTTTAAAAACAGATTTATAACTGCAGCTTCTACCTCTCCAGCTACACAGCTTTCTGATTCTCTGCATTGTGGCTATGTCCAAAACACGAATCTGTTCTCAAATGATAAGATTTATTTCCTTTGAAAAGAGTCAACATTTATTTGACTGTCTGTCGCTCTGTATGCTTGTTGATTTTTAAAAATAAACCATATTACATTATAAAAAAAGATTTCCTAGTTCACACTAGAGCTTTGCAATAAACTCAACTTAGCATCTATATTGATATAAAAATATTAATTATACTTTGAAGCCCCAAAGCTAAAAACTAATCTCAAAATTATTTGAACTTTTTAAATACTTTTTTTTCTTCCATCACATTTGATCTGAACTCCCTGCTCTCTAAAGACAAATTGTGGTTGTATGATGACCTCAAATGGCAAATGTGAAACACAAATGCTTTAATATGGATACTTATTTTATGATTAAAATTTGAGCAAGAATGTAGCACATAATAGATACATAGTAATGAGTTGAGGTACATCCTTTGAAAATCACTTTTTCCCTTCTTGGGGTTCAGTTTCTAACTTGTAAAATAAAGAAAATGAGACTTAATAACTGTAGTGGTAGTTAATATTTGATGTCAATGAATTCTGAAATATAGTAAATTTTAAAATATTTATGGATCAACTATCTCTTAAATAGATATAAAGTTGTTATATTACTTTCCCTCAAACTCTGTTACTTGGGTTCTAGATTATTAATGATACGATCAACTCAGAAGAAGCTTTAGTGATAAATTAACAATAAATGTGAGTCTACGTATCTGAATTCTGAGATAGTTTCAACACTGCTCCCTCACACAAATACCTTAAGGGATTGCTTTACATGCTCTTTCAATTTTTCTTCAATTACAATTGCATCATCTAATGCACTAGTACTTCGAGATAGTACTTGCCATTGACTACACTCATGTGGGGGTTATAATTCTCAAGATATCATAAATCTTCTTCTTCATTTTGAAAAATCTTACTTGGCAAATGAAGGCTGTTTTCTCCCTAACTTTCTCTGTATTGGGTACCTGGTACCTAACACTGAGAATCACAGAATAATCTAGTGGTTCAAAATTATGTGATAAAATGCAGTCAATAATTGAAAATGCACATCAGGCATGATGGCATAGACCTGTAATCCCAGCTACTCGGGAGGCTGAGGAGGGGGTTTCACCTGGGCAATATAGTAAGACCTTGTTTCAAAAAAAAAGAAGAAGAAGAAAGATGCACTTGCATAGTGGGATAATATATATACAAATATGGAAATAATGTATATTTTATTTTTATAAATATTTTTCTTACCCATTGAACCAATGATATTCATTGTTTAGAGTGAGGAAGGTGGCAGAGCATAGTCAGAGGAGGCTCCTGGTACAACAGAGAACAAAGAAGTCATTGCTCAGTTTGGATTTCAAGCTACATTTTTCCAAGTCCAAAACAAGACAATTATCTTAAAAGTAGTGTTCAGTTGATAAATCGAAAGGTATTTTACTCTTTTTCAAAGCTACTGCATAGCCAGAGTTAAATTTGGGACTCTGAAAATAAAAATCTATTATTTGCCACAATGTAAAAACCATGAAGCTTATGTCATTAAAGGGGTTTGTCACCCCGAAAGGGGTACTTTCCTCTACTGAGAGGAATAGTTGGTAAAGGAATATATTTTGAGCAGATAAAACTAAGGAGATGATGCCTTACTCCTGAGGTCAAACAACAAAAAACATGGATATATTGACAGAATCCAGAATATACTGTGTAGAAGTCTACTTTCATGGCCATGTGTTAATATGAAAAGAGTAAGTATGATATACTAGAAACAAAAAATGTGTAGCATCAGTGAGAGAGTCATCTGTTAATAGTTCTGAGGTAGCACTTCCAATGGCCCACACAGGCTGTGAGTGGCAGGGAAAGAAAGACACTAAGGAAACGAACTAAAAGAGTTGTGGTGCGGGGTGAGAAGGTAGAGACCTCAACATCAAAGAGGCTCTCGATCATTGCAGTGGATGTTTGAGGAATGTAGTCATATTACAACAGACATTAGCACTGAATAAATGTTCCATAACTCAGCAGAAGGAGAACTATTCCAGGAGAAATAAACAAGCCCTTTTTGTCCTGCTACTGTCACAATGCATGGACCTTCTTCTGCATACAGATGTCATCATTGGGAAAAGCGAAAGAGGTTGAACTTTAAAACAAATGATTGCCTAAAAGAGTTTTAAATTAGAAAAGATTGAATTGCCTTCCGTGGTCAATTTAATCTTTCCACCATCAACAAGTTTGAAGATGCCAGAGCAACACAAGGTAAATTTTAGGTAACACCAAATGTGACATAGGCAGCTCATTTATTTTTTCACCTTCAATTTTACTGCATTGACTCGTCAAAGGAATGATTAATTTTGCTTCTATGACAAAACTACCACCACCTGCCCAAATGAACCCAGGATCCTCAATGTTCTTGTCAAGCATCTTCATCATAAAGTGAAACTCATGGGGGGGGAATAGAACCTGCATTTCCTTATTTCCAGTTTAGTAATCGTTCCACCTTTCCCCCACTAACATAATTAATTACACGAAAGAGGTTTAAATGCAGATAACATAATATAGGGAATGATTTGTTTGTCACTAAAACATCCAGGTTTAGTTTCAGTCTTGAAATCCACTAACTCAACTCTTCTTTCATAGTAAGAATAGAATAGATAACCAGCCAGGTTAAAAGAACCAACCCAGTTTGTGTATTGGCTTGTGGTTACAAGCAGTAGAATTCCCCACTAACTGCTGTGCTGATTGACAGGGGCCTCTGAAACAATAGAAGAATATACCAAACAACTCCCTTTTTGAATCAAACTCAAAACTGCAGAATGGCTTTCATGAGACCATGGCTGGCTGGTGTCTTCTTTGATGTGATAAAATTTCAGTCATTTTCAGCAACAGTTGTAATTGCTATGTATGGGAGGGGTTAGGGGCTGACTATCCAGTATTATTTTATTATTCTTTCAATTCAGTAATAATATAATAACTTAGAGACTTAACAGCTCAGCTAAAGAATGGTACATAGTGGCCTATTGAGAAACTTCAGTCTAGTATTTTGCTTTTGACAGGACACTCTTTCAGACATTTCTTCTGTGGGTTAAAAAAAACCCTATTTGGATTATTTGCATAAGAATATATTTTATTGTAATGTGTCCAGCATTTCCATGGTGGAAAATCCAAGAAAAGGAACAGCATATTATCATTACAAACAATGATATTTCGAATTAGAACAGAAAGTCCTTGGTCATTTTTCAACCTGCCAACCAAATCAATGCCAAGAGAAAACGCTGGTGTGTGTGTGTGTGTGTGTGTGTGTGTGTGTGTGTGTGTGTGTGTACGCATGCGTGCAGTTAGGCACAAGCCTGTGGGCTGATGAGAGTGTCTTACAAAGATATGGATTTATAATTTGCTACCACCAAAGGAAGCACTTTAAATGGCACTAAGTTAGCCAGGGAGCAGAGGTAGGAGCCAAGGGTCATAAACTTCAGTCCAAGTGTATGGAATGTTTCACTTTTGTGTACATTTTTCAATCTTAAAACAGATTTACTCGGGATTTAAGACTTTATTAAGGTCAAAAGGATTACATTAAGTTCATAGACACGTTTGTTATATTAATTGAGTCATAAGTTCTGGCCGTCTGCAAACACATTTGAAAACAGGCATCAGCTGGTTTCCATTGCCATAATAGATCAGAAAATCTGCCAGTAAGTCTGTTTGCAGCTCTTAAAAGTTGTTGAACAAAAATGTGTTTTGAACTATCGACAATTACCTGAGAAAACAACTGGATTCTGTAAGTGGATTTGTTTATATTCCCAATATACCTTCCCTCACCCCACTTCCTCTGCTCTTATCATGGACTTCCCTTAGTCCCAAGCCTTCCACTCCAGGACTTCAGAGGCAATCATTGCTTGAAAATATTTCTGTTTCCTCCTTCATTAAGATGAAATATCGAGAAGAATGTTAACTTAAAAAAATAGCTTAATATAATGGAGGGAAGAAAGAATGAACCTAGAATAGAGAGATAGAGTCAAACTTTTATTAAGTTATATACAAGAGAATATGTATGTATAGAATAAGTATAAAATATACTTAAATTATTCTAAATTAAGGAAATATTACCATTACATTGGAAGTCTCATTAGCTCCTCTACAATCCTATGTCCTTCCCTTTGAGTCCAGAGGTGAAGACTACCCTGAATTTTGTGTTTATTACCCACCTTCTCTTTCTTATAATGTTTACTATATGCATTTGTGTCTCTTAACAAAATATTGCTGAGTTTTCCATGTTTTGAACTTTATAAAATGGAGTAATACGTAATGTATTCTTCTGCAATTTCAAAAAATATCACCCTCCTAATATCCATCCATGTGTATCATGTCCCTGGAGTTAAATTACTTCCATTGAAGTACAGTGTTCTATTCATGTATATTCCAAAATGTATTTTTACAGTCTCTAAATATCCATAGATATTTAGGTTGTCAACAGTTTTTATTTTTCCAGTACAACAGTGCTATTATAAATATTTTAATACTTGTCTCATAGTATAAATTTGCCTAAATTTAGGATGCATTGGTGTTGCTAAGAAAAGAAAATACACATTTTTCACTTTACTAAATAGTGCCAAATTGCAGTTGCTACATATCTTCAAGAAATACTTACTACTCATTCTGCTAGTCTGGTAGCTGTGAAATAGTTATCTTATTGTGGTTTCAATTTACAACTCCATGATCAATAATATGGTTGAAAAACTTGTCACATATTTATTAGCCATTCATATTTACTCTTCTGGTAAATAGAATTTCAGCTTCTGTTTTGCCATTATGTTCAGACACCTTGGCAAAAACACTTTTACTAATACTAGTAATTTATCCATTAATTTTTAAAATGTTCTACATATACAACCATATGATCTGTGAATAACAGTATTTGTGTTTCTTCCTTTGCAATACTCAAACTCTCTTTTCTTATTTCACTGGTTGTGTTTGCCAGTACAATGTTGAGTAGCTGTGATATCAGACACCTTTATCTTCTTCACAACTGCAAACCAAATACTTTCAATGTTTTACCATACATGTGATGTTTGTAGTATGCTTTTGTCATTAAGCAAGTTTAGAATGCTTTCTTTCTTGTTTACTAAGAGTATTATCATGAATAGATGTTGAATGCTATCAAGTGGTCTTTCTGCTTCTATTGAAATAATAATATTCGTTTATTGAATCTTACAATGTGAGGAATTCCACTAATTGATTTTAAAAGGTTAAATCAGTTTTGTATTCTGGAAATAATTCAACTTGATTATGAAGTATTATCCTTTCATGTATTGCTGGATTTGGTTTGTTAATATTTTGCTTAGAATTTTTGACTGTATACTCACACATTAAATAGCTCTGTAATTTTCTCTTTTTTGTCTGGATGTCAACATTATGTTAGTGTCATGAAATGAGTTTGTGAGTGTTCCCTCTGTTTCTAAAATCTGGAATAACCTGTGTAAAACTGGAAATATATGTTCCTTGAATATTTGTTACAACTCAATAGAAATTTATTCACCTCATCTACATCTTTTAATTTATACACTTAAGGATTTTCAAGAGTTATTACTTTTATTATTTTGAAAATTTCTGAAGCATATATAACCATTCCTTTCTTTTTTATTTTTTATATTGCTTAGTTATGCCTTCTGTATTTTATTCTTGGTCATTCTTGCCAAAAGATTGCCAATTTCATTAGTCTTTTCAAGGTACCAACTGTTGGCTTTATTGATTGCCTTCAGCAAATATTTCTGCTCTTATCTTTTTCTTTGGTTCATTCTACTTTCCTTGGATATAGTCTGTCATTATTTTCTAATTTCTTAATTGGATGATTAGCTCATTAATATGTAGTCTATGCTAATGTAAGCATTTAAAGTTATAAATCTCCTTTTATGATTTTGCTATTGTGTATAGCAAAATCTTGAAACCAACCTATGTGCCATCAACAGTTGGCTGGGTAAAGAAAATGTGGTATATTTACATATATACAGTGGAATGCTACACAGCCATAAAAAAGAATGAAATCATGTCCTTTGCAGCAACATGTGTGAATCTGTAGATAATCATTCTAAGTGAACTGACTCAGAAACATAAAAGCAAACACTGCACGTTCTCATTCATATGTGAGAGCTAAACGGTCACAAAGATGGAAATAATAGTCACTGGAGACACCAATAAGGGAGAAGGTGGGGAGGGGGAATAGGGTTCAGAAACTACCTATGGGGTACAATGTTCACTATCTGAGGAATGGGCCACCTGTGACCCAATACTCAGCACTATACAGCATGTCCATGTAATGAACATGCATGTGAAACCCCTGAATTTAAAATAAAGATGAAAAAAATTGCCTAGTAAGTACTGTTTTAGCAGTACTTCATGCATTTTTTTTTTTTTTTTTTGAGTTGGAGTCTCACTCTGTCGCCCAGACTGGAGTGCAGTG
>NW_007253734.1:507493-528260 GCF_000164805.1 Carlito syrichta | reverse complement strand
CCTCAGCCTTCCAAGTAGCTGGAATTACAAGCATGTGCTACCACGCCCAACTGATTTTTTGATTTATTGTAGAGATGAGGTCTCACTGCCCAGGCGGGTCTCGAACCCGCGGGCTCAGACAATCCATTCACCTCAGCCTTCCAAAGGCGCAGGATTACAGGCTGAGCCACCGAACCTGGCCCTCATGCATTTTTATATACATTCTATTATTTTTATTTAATAGTAAGGATTTTATAATTGGTTTTATGCTTGCTTTTTTTGATTTGTGTTGTTCATTATTAAAAAATTATTTCTTAATTTCCAAACATGTGATTTGTTGGTTACATTTTTTTGTTTGTGATCTCTAGCTTAATTCCAGTGCCATCAGAGAAGTTCAAAATAGGATCATTTTCTGATTTTAAGGCATACTTTATCCTTATGTGCTCTGAATTGAATATAACATTATTGTTTTGATACATGCTTTTAAACGTTCTGTTCAGAACAATATCTTCTCACTTCCAGAAGAAAGGCAAGAAGAGATTTTGGGAAAAAAGCAAATACTGTTTTTGAAGTGTACTCATTCTTTCCAAAAATAAATCAATAAATAAAAGGATATGCTAAGAACATATAAAACTTTTTGGGGGCAAGAATAGCAGAGCATAAAATTTACTATCTTAATCATTTTTAAATGTATAGTACAGTAGTGTTAAGTACATTCACACTGTTGTGAAACAGCTCTCCAAATTTTTCTCATTTTGCCAATCGAAAAATCTGTGCTTATTAAACATCAATTTCATTTTTTCCTCTCTTCCCAGTGCCTGACATCCACCATTCTACTTTCTGTCATCACAAATTTAACTGTACTAGATACCTCATATACGTGGACTTATACAGTATTTGTCTTTTTTGTGACTGGCTTATTTCAGTTAACACAATATCCTCAAGGTTCATCTATGTTGTAGTATGTGACAGGATTTTTCTTCCTTTTTAAAGTTAAATAATGTTCCATCATATGTATGTACTACATTTTGTTTATCCGTTCATCCATTCATGGACATTTGAGTCATTTCCATCACTTGGCTATTGTGAATAGTGCTGTTATAGACAAAGGTGTACAACCATTTCTTGAAGACTCTGATTTCAGGTTTTTTTGAATATATAACCAGAAGTGGGATTGTTGAATGATATGGTATTATTATTTTTAATTTTTTTGAGGAAACTCCATACTGCTTTCCATAGTGATTGCACTATGTAACAATATAAATGATTTTAAATGAAGAAACACTGCTTAAGGGGTTTTGGTAAGCTGCATATGTTGAGATCCTAGGAATGGTTTAAAATTGTGCATTAGGCTGGGTGTGGTGTCTCATGCCCATAATCCCAGCACTTTGGGAAGCCAAGGAAGGAGGAGCACTTGAGCCCAGGAATTCGAAACAAACCTAGACAACATAGTAAGACCTCGTCTCGACAAAAAATTCAAAAAATTAGCCAGGCATGGTGGCACACACCTGTAATCCCAGCAATTTGGGAGGCTGAGGGAGAAGAATCTCCTGAGCCCACGAGGTCAAGGCTGCGGTGAGACTTCATCATGCCACTGCATTCCAGCCTGGAGGACAGAGTGAGACCTCGACTCAAAAAACTAAATAGTGCATTAAAGATGAGTTAAATTTGCTTTTCATTGGCAATAAACAACCAGTTAAACAGTTTATAAGAAACTAACCATTCACTCCCCTTTATAGGTTGTTACTGTGGCATTGTGATGTCGTGGCCTCTGTCTACAAATAGCATTTAATGGTTTTATCTCTATGATAATATTAATATTTGACTAAGACTTTCCCATTTAAAGACTGTCCTTTAATCTCCTGTTGTATGTTTGGTTTTCACAGTGGTGTTCACTTTAGGAGTAGTGGTGGTTGTTTTTTTTTTAATATCTTTGAACACTGACTATATGCCCAACATCGTAGTAAGAGAGTTAACTATATCCTTTTGCCGTCCTGTAGAGACAAAGGCCATTTCTAGCCTCAAAAAGAAAACAGGTTGAGAAATCTTAGTGACTATGTCTTATGAAATTAAAGATAAACACTTTATATCTCCAAAATCGGCATATATTTTATAATCAATGGCATCTTACAGTCACTATTGCCCAGATGATAGCATGTCATAGTAGCTATTACCTATGTGTGTGTATAGTTGGTCGTCATTGTTGATACTGGTGTCACTTCCCTTGCGTTTATATAGAATGTTAATACTAGACATGGTGAGTTTTATTGTCATTCTAAATGTTTTCAAGATTATTCACTTTGAATTGACACCGTAAGAAAAAGATATTGTATATGCTGAAAAAGCACTGAAAACAGAGTGGCAGAGTGGCATGTGGGTACTAGTGAAACACCTATACAGAGGGTGCCAAAATGTATACACACTTTAAGAATGAAAAAAATATTAAAATTGTAATACTCAATATATGCCAATAACAAAAGATGAATACAAGTCACATTTGACTTCAATTACAAGAGGTGCTCAAAGTGGCTACCATCAGTGTCTAGATACTTCTGATTATGGCAAACTATTGCAGAACTTGTTGCTATGTGAGGCCTCCCAGATCTTCCCTTGTGCACATCACACAATACCAGGCATCTCAAGCTTATCACAAATGCATGAAAATTGTTAGGTGTGTTGGAGTTTCTGTTGCATACTCACACCTCCATTGTTGTTGTACTTTCACGATGTTCTCAAATTCTAAATACCACTTCAAAATGGTATTTCATTCCTCAAATGACAACTGTACTTCTGCCATTTTGTTTTACTGTCCTGCCTGTTGCAGTAATGGTGACATTAGCATTCATTTAATTAATGCCATTTTTTGAGTGAATGTCAAACTACACATTGCTACCATAATTCAATTTAACTTCAAAAGTAATACATTTTTGAAAAGTAATAAGATCTCTTAAAAATGTGTATACATTTTTTGGCACCACGGTATATCATTGGAGGAATGTATGCAATTCCATATTTTCTTGCAAGATAACAATTAACTGATTTACAACTCCTAAGAAAAGAAGATGCCCATAAAAAAGGAAACTTTGTTATATTTTGTTACTGATATGTCAAAAAGAATGGCCAAGCAAAGCAACTGAAGGCAAGAGAGATGGTCAAATCTCTCCATATACATGCAAGAAATTTCAAGGCTTGCAATGAGAGGCTTGTGTGGTCAACTCATTCATTGAACAGTACTATTGCTAAAACATCACATTAGTGTTTCATTGGAAATTGTTTCTTTTTTCTCAGTGGTACATAAAATAATGGTGTCATTTAATTGATGACAGCTTAGATTTTAATGGCATCAAGTACCTTGTTCAAAGTCTCACAACTACCCAATTGTAACAGAGATTTCGGCCTTTAAAAACTCTGTCCAAGAAAAAAATAAGCTGACAAGCATGGAAAGTAGAATTAACCAAGTCGAGGAAAGAATCTCAGAGCTTGAAGACCAAAATGTGGAATTAACTCAATCTGTTAAACATATAGAAAGAAAATTCAGGAAAAGGGAGCAAAGTCTCCAAGAGATATGTGATTATATCAACAGACCAAACATATGTCTGATAGGTATCCAGGAAATAGAAAGGGAAATGGAGAACACCTTGGAACAAGTATTCCATGAGTTTATCCAAGCAAGCTTACCACCTTACCAGAGATGTTACCATCCAAAGGTTTACAAGAGATTCAGAGAACCCCCACAAGGCATCAAATGAGAAGGCCAACCCCTAAACACATAGTAATTCAACTACACAAAGTAGGCATAAAAGAAAAAAATCAAAGTCACACAACTTATAAGCAGAAGGATGGAAACTTATATGCCAGGTCTGTGTTGCAAGCCAGGAGACTATGGACCTTATTTTGATTTGTAACTTCTCTTCTACTCTTTAACAAGCCCATAGCCATTTCTGTCAAACAAAATAATTGCTTGTGTTTTATATTTTTTGACAATTTGGCAGGTCATTTTAGATTCCTCAGGAGTAGCTTGCAAGGCAGAGTCAGGAATCATCAATATTAAGGAAAACATCAATATAATTAGAAGAGCAGTTAACAGTGACCTTCAAACAAAGCAGAAAAATAAATTTTCTCTGCATTGAGTTCTCTTCAAAATGGCAGAGAATGTGTAGTGTACTCTTTCACTTGGAAGTATCAGATGGGAGCATAAATCAGAATAAGTGGAGTCAGGCTCTGTTCCAGGCTCTGTTCAGTCACATTTTATAACATTCTTAAGTTTACATGACTGCTTCTATGCTTTCAGAATCTATTACTTTAAGGAGCTTAAGAGAAAAAACTAATCATGATTACCTCAAGGAGATAATTATGGCTTTAACAGTAATAGTTATATAGTACCTGATCATTTATTATACTATCTCAATGTTATTTCATTTGGTCCTAACAGCAACACCTTATGGTGGTTAAGAATAAACTGCATTTAAAATCTTCACATCATCATCTGAGTTCAAGTCTCAACTCAGCCATGGGTGACTCAGCTGGGTCACTTTGGACAAAACACTTTATTTACATGAGCCTAGCTTTTCTCATTTGTAAATTTGGTCTAATAATACATGTCTTCAGAGCTGTTATGAGTATGAAATGAGATAATTCATGTAAAGCAATTCAGCATAGTGCCTGCTATTTAAAGGCTTAATAAATATAAACTGCCAGTATTAGTATTAGAACAACACTGTGCGTAACTAAACAACTTAACTAATGGGGAAATGTAGGCTTAGGCACCCCACATCTTTAAAATAAAAAAAATTGTAAAAAAAGGTTAAATCAATTCCCAAAGTCACACAACTTATAAGTAGTGAAGCTGGAGCTTCTCAAGGTCTGTACCAAATTAGTAATGCCCATTCTTTAATATGATCTCCATGTAACTTGACAAATTGCTGCAAGCACTATAAAATCTTGAAAATAATTTTCCCTTGTCTCATAATGACTGCTGATAGATGCAGATGGAAGTAAACACTAAGTTGACTTTGCTGATCAGTCATAGTATGTGGTTATCAAAATATAACAGGCCAATTGCTATTTTAGTCAAAAATTATTTAATAAAAAGAGACCAATTTCTAACAACCTTATCATAAATTCAAGGAATAATTGATATAATTTTTTGAACAACAAAGAATATTAACAGGGTATTTGAAGCTTAATGTAAAGGATCTTACCTGTACTAAAACCCACTTCAATTTCCTATTACTCTAACCCGTGGTGATTATCCGAATTTGCGTGCAAGCTCTTCATCTGCATAATTAGTTCCAGAAGCAGAATGAGACCTAATCAAGGAGGTCAAGAGTTGGACAAGAGTGAGCTCCAGAGGAGAGGATGCTGTGTTAACCCCTGCTCTTAGGTACATCATTGTGTTCAGTAGTCACTGAGCTGGGAACAAAGGGATAGCCCAGGGATGCAGAGAGAAGATGGAGATAAAAAAAACTCTGGGCAGACATTCTTGTAGATTTCTGGAGATGTCAGCATTGCATCAGAGGGTAAAGAAATGAACTGGAAGCCCAGATAAAATCAGGAAATGTGCTCATCAAGGGCTGAGGTGCTTGCAAGAATCCAACAGATAAGAGAAGACCGACCCAAAGCCAGTTCCCTAGAGAGAGAAGAATACCAGTAGAGAGCACAAAACAATCAAACCAGAGGAAAGAAGACCATGCCAAAAGCAAAATGGTCACAGCAGTGGCACCAAAAGACCCCAGCACAGGTTACTGAATCAACCATGCTGGTAGGGTAAGTAAGCCTCTCAAAGACAGAAACATCCCACAAAGAGCAGGTGGGCAGTCCTTCCTAGTTAAGTAACCAAGGCAAGTCAAAGCAGTCAGCTGATAAACAAAGTGAAGCCTCCTTTGAACTCTGTGCTTGAATCTTCACCAACGGATAGACTCTGTCCTGGAACAGTGGACATGATCCTCTCCAGGGTCCTTGGAAAGTAGGGAAGACCATTTGCTTGGGAGAGCTGTAGCCATAGAGCAAGCTCTCCAGCAGGGCAAACATGCTGGAGTAGATCTGGGAGTTGTCCAGGAGCTGCTGAAGACCCCATGGCTTCTGTTAATAAAGAGTCTCCCAAAGAGATATAGGAACATATTTTTTGTTGGGCTATGAATGACTGAGAAGATTTCTAGGTGAAGCCTCCAGGATGCTTCGTTGGCTAGGAGTGACAAGTATAGCAGATTATTTCCACTCCAATAAATTATCTTTGACAATAGAGGAGTAGTTACCATCACCATGTCAAATAAGTGGATTGACTCTTATTTTTTGCCCAGGTAACTTTAACATTCTAAAAGACAAGAGCATAAATGTACTGTAATAAGCAATATATCTTTATTCTGCTCTTTATTAAGTCTCCTTTATTCTGACCAGGCATGGTGGCTCACACCTGTAATCTCAGCATTTTGGGAGGTTGAGGTGAGATAGTTGACTGTGTCTAGGAGTTCAAGATCAGCCTGGGCAACATGGCCAGACCTCATCTTTACAATAAATCAAAAAATTAGCCACGTGTGATGGTGCATGCCTGTAGTCTCAGCTATTTGGAAGATTGGAAAGCTGAGGCAGAAGGATTGCCTGAGCCTGGCAGGTCAATACTGCAGTAGCCATGATCACGCCACTGCACTCCAGATTGGGTGGCAGAGTGAGACTCTGACTCCAAAATAATAAATAAATATTTGCAGCAACCTGGATGGAACTAGAGTCTATAATACTAAGTGACCTCTCACAGAAACAAAGATCCGAGTACCACATATTCTCACTCATATAGTGGACCTTGATCATCCAATGCACTACTATAAGAAAATGACTGACAGTGATGGGAAACTATGGGGGGGGGAGATGGGACTAATGGTAGTAAACATCTGTCTGGAGACGGGGAGACATCAATTATCAACAAGGGGGCCTGAATGAAGCATATTTGTATACCTAACCCTTGACTGTACACCACAATACCAAAATAAAAAATATCGATTATAAAAAAAAAGAAAAGAAAACAAGTGGATGATAAAGAACGACAAATGTATGGACTTTGCAGCAACCTAGATGAATTTGGAGTCTATCATACTCAGTGATTTATCACAGAAACAAAGAACAGAGTTCCATATGTTGTCACTCATAAGATGATCTTGAACAATTATAATGCTATAAGAAAGTGATTGGCAGTAATGGGAAACTGTTGCGGGGTGGTGAATTGGCAGTTGAGGGAAACTGCTAGGGGAGGGAGGGGCATACTTCATTAACAGGGGTACCTGCATGAATTGTACCCCACATCTTTACAATAAAATTTTTTAAAAGTTAAAAAAAATCATCATCATCATCATCATCATCATTAAAAAATAAAATAATAATAAATAAATAATAAAAATAAATAAACAATAAAAATAAACACATGTCCTTCACTGTAATTTAAAATTTTTAAAGTCTTCCTTCAGATGATGCAGAATGACTTTATGCCCACTACATGGCATCGTGCAGCATCCTAATTTTCAGGTTACAAATGTACCAAGTGCATCAGAAATCATCACACCCTCAGATATGTATTTGCTAAATGGCAGCTTTCGGAAATTCAAAAACTAATGAATTAATTTGTTTCCTCTAACAGATTGACAAATTAGCTTTGGATAAATCTCCAGTATATGAAGGGGGACCAATACCCCAAGAATTTATTTATTTAAAAAGTGTATTTATTCTCACATGTCTAAATTTCAGTCACCTTCAAAGTACTCTCCATTTGTTGCAATACACATATCAATATGCTTTTTCCACTTCTCAAAACAGTTTTTGAACTCATCAGTGTTGGTGCCTTTTCATGCTTCTACTGTTTTTTGTTTCAACTCTTCCACGTGGGCAAAATGTTTTCCCTTGAGAACTTTTTTTCATCCAAGGGAACGAAAAAGTCGCTTGGGGCAAGATCAGGTGAATAGAGAGGGTAGGGCACAGGGGTCATGCCAGTTTAATTAATTAATTAATATGCTAAATACTCAGCTCAGTGTGGGCAGGTGCACTCATAAATCACCCATCGTGAAATGGACAAATATATTGAAAAAAATCTCAAAAAAAAAATCACTGAAACTGAATGCAACCTCTCACAACAACACTAGCTGGTACACTGAAGCCAATGGGCTCCTAGAACACTTACCTAGTGGGGGAAGCCTGTAATGCAAGGGGCTTACCCCCCAACAATAATTCCTGTTATTCCCCTCTCTGTAAATCCCAGGGTAGCATAATTGTACAATCCGTTACATTGATTTATAATCTATAATGTGTCACTTGTATGGAGAAAAGGGGCACCCGGCACATGGGCACTAGATATGCATACACATATATGTGCATACTCACACATGCATTCATACTCTCACACACATCTGCACAATCATGCACATTCACACCCCCCCACACACAGAGACTCATGCACATGCACACAAATACATAATACACACACACTAGCACTCATGTACATAAAACTTATGATCGCTCACACCCATATGTACATTCACACACTTAAAACATATATATACACATTTACACTCATTCATATACCCACTCACAAATACACATACATACACATCAAGTACTATGCATATGTAAGCCACTGTTATTGAATCCACACAACACTATTATGAGTTAAGTTTTGCTAACTCCGTTGTGCAGATGAGGAAATTGAAGCTCAGAAAAGTAAAAGAACTTGTCCAAAGTCAAGAAGTTAGTAAATGGAAGGGTGTGCCTGACTGGAAAGTGTGTACGGTTGTTTGAAGAATTAGAAACAAAACAACTCACTGTGTCTGTGACCTCTTAAAGATTTCATTAATTATACCATCATTTTAGTTATCAAAACCCAATACATTTCTTTGAAATACTTTCCCACTTTAGTTTTTTTAAATGTGCATATTTTGTGGAAAATTTAGTCCACGTGCTTGTGATTCATTTACACCAAAATGCTCCAAATATTCAAATAATGTTTCTTAAGAAGTATTTGATGTCAAAAGAAGGCTTTTGAGTTTTTCAGTGAGATTCCTCAAGCTCTATATTTTATTAAAAACAGGCAAAACTTCTGTCCCCAGCTTAAGGAAATGTGGAGTTGAGGTTTTTTTTTTCTGTTTTATCATTTTAAAGATAACTTGCTATGCATACTCAGTTATCTAAATAAAGATTAATTTTGTTCTTGTAAGTCCCTACTCTTTTGGGTGCTGCTGTCTTAGCCAATGACACACTTAATTACCTAACTATACTGACAATATAAAATTAATTGAAAAGGTAAAGCAGGATGTTTCTTACATGAGTAATAAAGGGAAATGCAATAAAAGCAGAACTCTTGATCAAACAGCCTGAATCTTCATATCACAGCCTTGACTGTATATCTTCAGCCTGATGCCCAACTCCAGGTTGACCTGAAGGAGAGCCTTTTGTGGGATCTCTTTCTCTTTGTGTCTCTCCTTGACTCTCTCTTGTACTCCTCTGCTCTTCCCCCATCCATTGTCCATTTTGATCTCTCTCCCTCCTTCTCTCCCTTCCTTTCCCTCTCTTCTCTCTCTCTGTCTCTCATTTCAAACAGGAAGCTCCTGGGGAAATAGGTGTTACTCTCCTGGCTTTCAGGTTAGGTTTTTGTGGCCAATTGGATGTCAAAAGTTCAGATACCAAGATGTCCCTGTAGTGGGACCAAATATATCACTCTCATTTATAGCATTAACATGGAATAAGTATGAGCAAAATATACAATTAAAGATTATGGTTCTGTTTCATATTGACTCTGTACTCTTAGGGAAGTTTCCCAACCTCTCTGAGACTCAGTTTTATCCTCAGAAAAGTGGTAATGCTATCTACCAAGACTCTTATGTGGATTAAATAAACTCATGTATGTAAAAGTACCTAGTATAGTCCATGCACAGAATTAGTGCTCATGCAAAGGTTTTGGGGTGTGGAGTCTGCCCCAGTAATCACATCAAATGCAATATTGGGTCATGGAGTCCATCACAATCAAATCTACCTCAGAGATTTTTTTGTGACAGTTTTATAAAGAGTTGTTCTTTCTGTGGTGCACTTAAGAAGCCCCCTAGTACAACAGATGAAGGGGCATTCCTGACTCCCCTGGGTTCAAAGCAGCAGGATAAACGTGTCATTCACTGCTAAGCAAGCTTCATCCTGTCCCATTGCCCCCCACCATGACCACACGTGCACGTACACACACACACACACACACACACTTGTTAGCATGAAAATGCCTACCCTGACAGTAGTTACCCCAACATATGGAGGCAACCCTGTGAGATGAAGATTCTTACTTGGTAGGGCTGTTGTGAAATGTAAAGGTCATAAATATAAAATGCTTAGCACAAAACTGGAACTCAGAAGTGGTGCTTATTAGTATAGATGTTTGTTGTTATTCAGGAAGACTACGGGGATGTTTTAGCTTCCAAACCTAACTGGGGTCTACATTTTATCAAAAGTTCTGAGGCTCTAGGTTATTTTGATTGTAATTTAATTGCCTTCACCACCAAAAGGAAAGAAGGAAATAAGCTTGGTAAGGTCCCAAGGGGCCAAAATAATATATTTCAGAATTATATTACTTCTCCATCTCTTAGTATCTAACCCAGGGCCTTGAGCAAAGTAGGAATTCAGGACTGTTTAAAGAATAAATGTATGAACAAATGAATGAATGATACACGTTCAGATGTCTCTCAGAACTTCTTCATCATAGCTTCTGGTCAACAGTAATGGTTTTCTGGTGTGTTTTAGTATCCCTACAGCTCTGGGCTATAATAAGGACTGCTTCACAAATGTTAGCAGAATCTGCTGCAAAGTACCCATTCCTATCAGGGATAGATACTTGCCTAGCTCAACCACTTTATCCACCCATGCACTTCAACACTTGCCAGCTCTAAACCTACAATGCTTCCCTTTCCTTTCACTCATCTCCTCCAGCAGAAATCTTACTCTTTAAGGTTCAGCACAAATACCACTTCTTCCATGAAGCCTTCTTTGATCTCCCCATCTGGAAATGATCGCACTCTCCTTTGAACACCATTGCCCTTTGTACTTCTCTGTTGGCACTTCTCCCACTCCCCCTTATATTAGAATTGTAATCCTGCCTCAGCTCCCCTGCTAGTCTGTAAACTCTTTGAGGGCACAGAGCAGATTTTATACACTTTTAGTTTCCCCAACAGTGCCTAGCAATGCCTAGCTCATTGGTGCTCAATACACACTCAGATGAAGGAGTGAATTCAAGCTAGATGCCCTAGTACGTTACATGACAACAATTGGCAAACCAATGCCTGGCTTAACATAAAATACCTGAAAGAGTAAAGTTGCATAATAAAAGGAGGCATGGTTCATGACCATATATATTTGTTAGAATCATCATTATCAGCCCAAACATTGCCTAAGGCAGGGTATCAGCTGAAGGGGATTTGGAAGAAAAAAAAATTATACTTTTTATTAAACATCACATAAAATAACATACATTTATAAAAACAATTAAATCCTGCTGAATTTTTAAATGATAGTATCAACATTTCAGTGATGGCATTTAAAAGATTCAAAATGCTCAATTTCAGCCTTGACAGAATTCATCCATCACCTCAACTTTGTTTGTCTCTAAAAACGTTCAGAGTCAGCTGGTTTGACCATTTCTACTCCCTTTGACCTAAGCTCCCATGATTGCTACCTGGTGGGTTTGTAGTCAAAGCTGACTGACAGTTGTGGCAGTAAAAATGCTCTTTCTAAACAGACACCAAGACCATGTAAATACAGCCTTGGCATCAGATTGTATACTTAAGTACTAAACTTAAGTACCTCTGGGCTGCTAGACAATTAACATGTAAATGGTCTGCCTATACTACTACAAAATCACTCATTTGCTCCTGATTTTTTTTCCTGCTGTGTGGAGGGGTGCTTTCAATTTTTTTTAAAAAAATTGATCTCATCAGATAGGTCACTGTGGACAGAATGCACCCTGAGATCAGCATAAGCCCTGGGCAAGGCTGCAGAGTCAGCAAAGTTCCTGGATCACTGACTCCCTCCACTTCACATAGTGGCACTTTCATTTCCATCTTGAAGCCCCTCTTCTTCTTGGCCTCATAAATCCCATGCTCTCTCCCAGGTACCCATGTTGCACTGATTCTTCCTTAGCAATCCCATTCCAAATTTTTCTGTTCAGCGTGCCTGTTTTTTAAGACTCTGCTCTTGACTAAATTTCAGTGGATGGTAATGATTTAATTCAGATTAGTTCATGTATTACCATCTAGAAAATCCAATATTTGAACCAATAAAATGTATATGACCTCCAAAGTACATGATTCTCAGAAAAACCTTATGAATGAGTGTTAATAGTGGGAATATCAGCCATATAGCAGGAAACAGCCAGGCCTTTTCAGTCTGATCTATTTTCAGAGTCTTCAGCTGTTAAAGGGGCTGCTTTTATGGGAACTGGCAAGGCCTATCCTCCCTAACATGGCAGGAAACTCAGTGGAAGAAAAATGCAGAGGAGGAATTTGTCAGATACACAACACTAAAAATGGGGCAAAACTAGGTAAAAGAAATGCCTATATAAAATAAGTGGACAAACATATTCATAGCAGCATTGCTAATAATTTTCCAACCCTTTTGGAAACAACTCAACACATATTGACAATAAAATGAATAAATAAATTGCAGTATGTTCAAGTACTATACAACAATGAAGATGAATGAAGCACAACCACATCTAACAGCATGCATGAATTGCACAAACACAACGTTGAGCAAAAGAAGCCATAATCAAAGAGGATGTGCTGTCTTATTTCATTTCTATAAGGCATACACACAGGATAAATCAATTTACCGTGTTTGAAGTCAGGATAGTGATTACCCTCGGGAAGGAGAGGTAGTGACTAAGGGCGTCCACTAGGTGTTTTTCAGGTCATATTTTTTAATTTGGCTGCTGGTTACACTGGTATGTTCAGTTTCTGAAATGTCATCAAGCTGACACAATTTTTTCACTTTTCTGAAATATGCTATACTTCATGAATAAGTTCAATAAAGTACAATACCAATAAAAATAGTGAATATAAAATAAATTTATTTTAAAATACTGAATAAAGGGGGTTTTAATGGGTCCAATAAGAATGGAGCAAAACAAATACAGGAATAAGGTGGTTGAACTTCTTAGAATACTGTTATAGAAGAAAAATAGGAAAAAAGAAAAGAAGAGACAAACAGGAAAATAATTATTCTTATAATGGTAACATTCATTCATTCAATACATATTAGTTAAACAACTATTATGAGACCAGCAGCATTTTAACTTCTTGGGGCAAATCCGTGAAGAAAGCACATACCCCTGCCCTTGTGGCAGTCACATTCTAATGGCAGGCATATCCTATCAGCATTGAGTGTGGCAGCCTCTTGAAGGAAACATAAGGGAATCTTCAAAACCTAAACCCTCATCTACTAGATTACGTCGTTGTCTGCTTTATGTGATCAGTAGCTATGTCAAGATACCAGAAGGGCTATAGTAACCTCACAGTCATCTGTCTGGTCTCTCTAGAGGGTTTCAGGTGATTTGAGTCTAAGCAGTCGTGTTCTGAATGAAATCCAACAAGATACTGTGGGTTATGCTCTGTATGTGTTCTGAGTCTAGCTTAAAGGTTGTGCTGTGCTCTTCTAAGTTGATTGAGAAACGGGCTTTGCCCTCCTCTGGCTGGACGTCTCTCACTCTGGCACATGTCATCCATTAGGAGCCCTCCTACTGAGATCTTTCATCATTGAAAATATATGATGATTTTCATTACTGCCTAGGCTAATTGGTAGTGAGTATTTCTTTAAAATATATTCCCCTAAATACTGGGCTTTGGATTTGCTTTGAAGTTTCTAACACCAACACAGTTGGACTAAAATCATAGATACTAATCACAGAAACTGAAAAGTCTGGTGCAGGAAGAATCACCACCATGGTTCTTTTCTTATTATAACCAGTAGGCACACATGTGGAAGAAAAAAAGCCTTACAGCCACTAGCAAAACCAGCCCATGGCCATCTCTGGTAGTGGGTTTGCTAAGCTCACTGTTTCTATGCATCCTTTTGTTGGAAATTGCCATCTAAACGGAAGTATTTGATCATCATGCAATGTACCTGTGTAACAACCTGATAGGTACCCCTTGAATCTAAAATAAAATGATTAATAAAATAAATAAATAAATAAATAAATAAATAAATAAAATAAAGTGTTTGATGTGCCCAATTTGCTTTCCAAGTCAGTGAAATAATATCAGATTTTAAAGCACATCATAGTGTAACATTGTAACACTTGAAATAATATGCTGAATTTAATAGAATAAATATGTTCTAGAGAAGGAGTGGAAATATAGTATTTTCCTTTTATTACTTGTTAGTATCTGACTTAATAAGCTGTTCAGCCTAAAAGGGAAAGATGTCATGAAACATCTTATGCAAACTTCTTATTTTCAGATGGGAAAACTAAGGCCATAAAAAGGCTAATAACTTGCCCAAGGTCATTGTTGGTGACAGAGCTTATTGTCAAACGCAAGTTTTCTGACTATGACGCCAGCACATCTTTCACTCTACAGTATTGCAAATCAGACTGCTCTTCCCCGAACAGCAGCATCAGCATCTCTGGGATCTTCTTAGAAATATCAGTCCTTAGGTTCACCCCACACCTACTAAATCTGAAACTTTAGGCATGAAGCCCAGCACTCTGTCACAAATGTACCTTTGATCCTTGCTGTGCATGTGGGTATATGTGTGTGTGTATAAAGAAAAAAATACATAAAGTAAAAAATTGGGGGATTGTATCATCATACTTTCAAGCATAAGGATTTTAAGCTAGATGCTTAAACTGAGTTTGTTTCTCAAGATTATAGATGGATACTAGTAAATGTAAATTTAAAAATAGATCTGCATAAAAATATTAGTTCATAAATAGACATTGAATATGAAAAATAATATAACAAAATGAAGAAATGTTAAAAAATACATATAGAATAGAATTAGCAGTTTACTGCTTTTCAACTGTAGACAGACATGGTCTCAAGTAGCTGGTAGATTTATAATTCATTTTACCATAGATTTGTTCTAAAATATATATTAAATAGCATCAACCACACAAATATTTAAAATCTGTATAGTTAGTTGAGTAAGCATGAAATCAGAAGTATGCAACATGATCCATTTAGATAAGAAAATAACATGCTAGAACTTCTATCAATGTTTATTTTTTACTTTTATCTAAGAAGTTCACAATTCCCTGGTATGGCCTATCACATCTATGAGGATAAAAATCATGCCATTTTGCTAACCTCTATATCCCAGTACTTAATACAACACCTAGCATATAGTAGGTGATCAATAAATATGTTGAATGAATGAATGAAAATAGTAAATTTCAAACTCAAGCTAACTATGTGATGTACATTTGTATAATATTTGCTGTCACTATAAATAGATTTAAGTCTCTAGGCCCCTAAAATTATGTGTTTTAATTTTAACCAAGCTTTATTTCTGTTTTACTTCCTCATAGAATGCTGGCACTGGAAAAAAAAAATTAAGTGTTCATCAAATCCAACTCCCTTATTTTTTCAGAAGAAGAAACAGCCAGGCCCATAAAAAAGGAAAACTACTTCCAAAGGATCCCATCACTGGTTAGCAAAAAAGCCTGGGCTAGACCTTAATATGAAGCCATTGGCTAGCTGCCTTTCGTAGATGTGTTTTTCACCTTGGCTTTCACATCACTAGATCTGTGAATCTCAAATTCTTCTTCCCTAAACACCAGTGTCAGCATTTCTGGGACCTTATTAAAAAATGCCAGTGCTTAGACTCACCCCATAGCTACTAAATCTGAAACTTTAGGGGTGGTGCCCAGCATTCTGTTTTAATAAACTCTCCAGGGGCCCCCAATACACTTCAGGCTGGAAAACACTGGTCTACATTATGTTACTGGCTTTCCTGATATTCTATAACATTCTGTGATTTTAGGCAAAAACTGTTATGTTTTCAAACTTGATTAGTGGTTCATTTACATAAAAATAAAGATATCTTTTTGTGGGTTTTTAAAAAGTAACTATTGACATTGAGAAAAGGAGTAGAGAGTGATGTTTTCATATAACCTACTCTGGTTCCTGGCATATAATAGTTACTCATTAAGTGTTTGCTGAGGTCATTTGAGTATATTGTCTTATTTTATTGGCATTTTATATGTACTATATAGGCAATATAATGTAGTAGTTAATTACATGGGTCTTGGAATCAAATTGACCCGGTTTTGAATCTCATCTATGCCACTAACTAGTTGTGGAACCCTGGGCACATTACTTAAATCTTTCTGAGTCTTATTTTCTCATCTCTACAACAAGAATAATTATATACCAAGTCCTCAGCATTGTTATGAGGATAAATAAGAAAAATGCTTGCGAAGAGTTTAATATAGTGCCTTGTACATAGTAATTGCTTAGTAATGGCAGTTATTATGATGATGATGTTGATTAGCATAATTATCATTACCATCATCATCATCATGTGTTCTCAAGTAGGATGGATTATACATTTGGATACAGATTTGACATATATTTGAAACTGGCAGGTATTTGCTGTTGTTGTTATTTAGTATTTCGAAGGTTATGGTGCCCTGGAAAAATGTCTGTTTTCTCTGAGTGTTATTTCAATGTTCTCAGGCTTTTGAAAGTGAGTTCGGGACACAACCTATGTTTCCTATGGCACCTTGATATGATTCACACTCCAACTAAACCTTTTAGATCAATTTGCCTATAGTGAATTTTCCTTCCAAAGTATACAGAATAATATCTGAATAAAAAATCATATCTGAAATATTCTCACAGGTAGACACTTTTAAGAAGTTTGTTCCATACTTTCACTAGCCATATGGCAGAGGAAGAAATAGAAGGTCGTGGTAATAAAAACTTGTCCCACAAGGGCTTTATAGTTTCACGGAGTCCTAAGAATCTGGTTGAGATGATGTTAATCTTCTTAATTTTCAAATTTAGGAAGTGGGACAAAACATAGTAATTAATATTTCTCCCCAGACCAAAAGATACGCTCTAAAGAAGCAGTCACACCTCCTTTTCCAGATTTCTCTTAAGAATCATAGAAGAGTTGGGTGCGCACTCCCCTTCCGGTCAGGGAGCCAGGGAAAGTAGCCACACCTGGACTGAGTTTGGGTGGCGGTGTTCCATGCAAATTCTCCTTTCAAGTCATTTTCAGAATTTCAATGCTGCCAACCTTTATTAACAATCCTCCAAGTTTCTGTCATTAAGGGGAAGGAGGAAACAGTCTCCCTGGTGAATTTCTCGTCAGAGAGGCATGAGTATATTACAGTCTCACAATTTTTGAAGTAAGCTACATTTCAGAAGATGAAACAAAGGTAACTCTTAACATCTGCCAATATGTTTTCAGTCCTTATATCAAAGAAAGTGAAATAACCACAAATCCTAAAGAATAAAACCAGGCTTTATAATTTATTCAATTAGAAGATGTGATATGCTAGGCTAAGTCTACTTTGGCAAGCCAAGTGTTGTCAACAGACAAATGCTTTCACAAAGAAACATCTGAATCGAAAAAGTCTTTTCGGTTAAGTTTCGAAAGCCTTCAGGCTTCTCTGAACTCCCAGAGGCTCTAGCAAATGTTCATGCATTGAAAACTTGTTCAGCTTTAGGGGCAGGAGCTTAAGGACCTTTGGTCTGAAGTTCATTTTCAAGTAAAAAGAGTTAACAGAAAATATCCATTTTCTAACAAAATATATTCTTGTCCTTTTGCAAGTCTACAAAAATAAAGCCTATTTAAAATTCCACACTCGTGTAGATGTGGCCTTAGGGAAGACCCATTAGACACAGAGATGATTAATGCTCCCCTTGGAATCTTATTTGCTTCTTCAACTGATTGCTCATATAGAATCTTACTTACCAAGTCCTTAAGTATTTAAGTGCCTTGTCATTCTTGGAAATCACTACTCACTAGCCTGCCTCTGAGCATAAGGAGAGGTGCGAGCATACACAGCTTCCTAAATGGGCAAAGCAGCTCATTCTCTGTCAAACTCTGCCCCACAACATCATCTTCATATTTGCTCCACACCAAAACAATAACAAACAGCCTTAAAATGCTACTTTCTAGAGCACCAGTCCTTGCAGTTCAGAACACCGTAGGACATCCAAATATTAGACTATCTGCAATCTGTAGAACCCAATTCTTTCAAATGGTGTTTAATCCTTGCAAGCAGGGGAGTGGGGCGGGGGGTGAATTGTTAATGAGTTATAATTTCTAAATGTCTGCCGGACATCTTCTCTCAGATGTCCTGGCACAATGATTTTAAGATGCTCTAAACCAGAATGATTATTTATACCAACTCGCTGCCAAAAGGGCTGAGCTCTTGAGTCTCCATTTCTATTAACACCCCACTCACAACCTCAGAGGCATCCCTAGCAGTTTTCTAACCCTCTTAAAATGGATCCCATCATTTGTCAATATTTCTTGATAACTGTTGCTGAATTCAACCTCCTCAGTCTTTTTCTATTCTATTCCTTCCTTTCTATTCTCAGCAATATCTCCTTGTGCTCCCCCATCCCAGCATCCAGCTCCAGCCCTCTATTCCCTCCCTCTGTAATCAGTCCTCCAATCCACCACTAGAGAGCTTTCTAAAAACACAGGCTTGATCATGTCACTGAAGGCCTTAAATAATAAGAGAAAAGAGGTGAGAGGATAAAAGCTGAGTGAGATGATCAGAACTCACACTTTAGTGATCAAAATGAATAATTATTCTGATTTTAGTTATTTTCCTAAGAGTTACAAATGGTATAGTGGAACTCTTTAATCCAGTAGTTGTAGGCAAGGCCATTATATTTATGCCACGGCCTTAACCACATTATGTCAGGAATATGTTGTATGTAGTGTATTTCCAGAAATTTTATTTGGCATGGTTTATTCATATATATGCAATGATGAATTTTGTTGTGCGTATAACATTTATTGAGCCCTTCTAGGTGCCAAATGCTATGCTGTGCACTTGGGGTACAAACATTACTATAGCATAGCCTCTGCTTTCATAAAATTTTATCTGACATTCTGAAAGATAAACAAAGTCTTTAATAGCTCTCTATTATTTGTAGGATGAAGCATAAACTCCTTGTCATGAAACAATGAAACAAATATTTGTTGAATATTACTCTGAGCAAGAACATTTATTAGGCCTCTCTCATGAAACCTTCTATGAACACTCCAGCTGCCGCTTGCCAGCTGCATGTCCACAGGTAACTTATTCCCTGAGTCTCATTTTCCTCACCTTTAAGACAGGGGAAATGATAGGATCTAACTCACAGGGAAATGGGAAGAAAGAAGTGCACTCCTGATACGAAATGTTAAATTCTTCACACAGTCTGGTCCACAGTAAGGGCTACTATTGTTATGCTTCGTAATTCTTCAGGACACTTCCCTCTCAAAATGCAAATGTGTTTTGTGGGAGGAATCTGCAAAACTATTCAGGCTGAGGTTTGTTGCAGACTTTCTTGCTAATAAAATTCCCCACCAAGAGCACTGGGTACTGGGGGCTGGGTAAAGACACGGAAATGGGAGGACTCATACTTCACCAGTTTGTCTTGAACCAGCCTGGATTCACTGGTAAAAGTTCTTCTCTCCTAGGGGTCTGTAGAGGTCACATCATGCTCACTAAAGTTCAAGAGAAACTCTGCAGCTGGCAGCAGTTCTCACTGGAGGGAAGGTTCCCTGTAGCTTTCTTTGTGAAGAAGAGGCTGAGCATGGCACTATGGTGTGTGAAAATAATTCTGAAATGTCTTAATTGCTCTCTACCAGTGTGCATGAAGAGTCACATTAGTATTTTTAAATCATCCAAACAGCCAAGTGCTATGATTACACTAAATCAACCTAATTTCTAAATCACTAGAGTAAATCCTTGTTTGATGTTACCATATAAACTTGAAAGAATTCAATAAAAGAGCACTAATAACTTGGTACCATATTGAGATGACAGTACCTGGTACTGCTGCATCCTTCTGGGGGCTATTATACTTTGTAAAGTGAGGTCAAGTGACCTCAGTCTGTGAGATTCGTTTTAAACAGAGTCTTCGTGTATTATCCATTCATTTGGCAAATGTTTACCAAGCACACGCTATGTGCCTGGCATTTCTCTTGGTGCTGGGAATATGATGTTGAACAACAAAGTTCTAGCCCTCACAGAGTTCATCTTGTAGGGATTTGAGACAATTGACACATGAATAAATATGTGATCTAGAGTGCTATGAAGAAAAATAAAGCAATGGGTGAGGATGAAAAGAGCCCAGGGCAAAATTTGGATGACAGGTATCTTAAACAGGCTGGTGTCATCTCTGAAGATATAACATCTGAACAAGAAGTTGAAGGAAGTGATGGATAAGCCACAACGTTATCTGGGAAAAGATGAAAAGATGTGACAGGCAGAGGAAATAGCAAGGCCATAAGGCAGAAAAATATTTGGGATGTTCACGTAACAGCCCACAGCAGAACAATTTGGGCAATGGATGGTAAGAAACAAGGTAGAGAGTTAGCCAGAGACTAGACGAGGACTAGCCTTGGAGGCCAAGGTAAGTACTTTAGGTTTTATTTTGAGACTGATAGGGAGCTACAGGTGAGTTTTGAGTAGTGACAGCGTCTGATGTTTTTATTGTGATGAAATTTTCATTAGTTTGAATTGTAGTAAAATATGTAGAACAAGCCAGGCTCGGTGGTTCAGCCTGTAATCCCGCGCTTTGGGAGGCTGAGGTGAGTGAATTGCCTG
>NW_007253734.1:505740-507301 GCF_000164805.1 Carlito syrichta | reverse complement strand
AAAAAAAAAAAAAAAAATATATATATATATATGCAGAACATAAAATTTACCATCTTAACGATCTTGACTGCATGGTTCAGTGGCATTAGCACGTTTACCATGTTGTGCTATCATCGTCATCCATCTCCAAAAAATGAAAAACTTTTTCATCTTTCTCAACTGATCTAAACCCATTAAACAATAATCCCCATTTCATTTCTTCCATTACTCCCAGTTTCTAGTAACTACCATTCCACTTTCTGTCTCTATGAATTTGACTACTCTAGAAACTTCATATAAGTCATACAGTATTTGTACCTTTAGTCACTGGCTTATTCCAGTTAGCATAATGTCTTCAGAGTTCATCCATGTTATAGCATGTGTCAGATGTTCCTTCCTTTTTAAGGCTGAATAATATTCTATTGTGTGGATGTGTGTATGTACAGTATCATATTGAGTTTATCAATTCATCTGTCATTGAACATTTGAGTTGTTTTCACCCCTTGGCTATTGTAAATTATGCTGTTGTCAACATAGGGTACAATGATTTTCATTTTTAAAGGATAACCCTGAAAACTGTGTTAAGATTAGATTGTAGATGTCAAAACTGGAAGCCAAAGACCACTTAGAAGGCTGAGTAAGAAATCATAGTAGTGGTGGAGAAGGTAAGAAGTGATCAAACTCTGATTTTAACTTAAAAATAAGCCTGGAAATGAAGAAGTGGATGGTTTTCTGTACTTTATTTCCTCCAGGCTAACATCTGATTGAGTGAAATTTGCTTCTCTCAACTTCCTCTGGAAACTCAGTGTTATGGTATGAAGGTATCTCCCAGAATTCTTGTGTTGGAAACTTAGTCCCCAATGAAATAATGTTGGGAGGAAGGGCCTATTGGGAAGTTTTTAGGTTATGAGCACTTTGTCCTCATAAATGGATTAATACTGCAATGAAAAGGGCTTGTGGGAGTGAGTTCACACCCTTCTTCTTTCTGCCATGTGAGGACATAGTCTTCCTTTAGGAGGATGCAGTGTTTAAGGCACCATCTTGTAAGCAAAGAATATATCCTTACCAGACAACCAAACCCTCTGGTGCCTTGACCTTGGACTTCCTAGCTTCTAGAACTGTGAGAAATAAATTTCTGTTTTTTTATCTTTATAAAAGATAATACCCAGTCTGTGGAATTCTATTATAGCAGCACAAAACAAACTAAGACAGAAAGTGCTAATTCTAGATCATTCTGATTGCTCATTTACAGTACAATTGATAAAAATGCTAAGCAATTTGCAGTCATAATTTAGTCAGCTAGAGTCTGAGAATTTCAAAGGTTACCAGAATGCTTGAGTAAAATGCTAAAAATGTGTAATTTGAACCATTTTTTTATTTTTAAATAAGGTACCTAAGATGTATAGGCTTCCCTCGCCTTCTTAAAGAAAGAAAACTGAAAACATTTTAGACTTTTCTTGATGACTTGCTATCATAGTTTTTAAAGAGCAATTTCAGAACCGGGCTTGGTGGCTCAGCCTGTAATCCCGCGCCTTTGGGAGGCTGAGGTGAGTGGATTGCCTGAGCCTGTGGGTTCTGAGAC
>NW_007253734.1:491829-505526 GCF_000164805.1 Carlito syrichta | reverse complement strand
AACAAAAAAAAAAAAAAAAGAGCAATTTCAGTACTGACACAGATACATTATATACAATGTCTGTGAGACTACTGAAGTGGTCAGGGCTACATTCTCCCACACTAAATAGCATCAGCATTCTACACTTTGGGGGTTCTTGGGCTTTCTTACTGGGGGTTTTCTGTCTCCCTGCTTTTTAATGTGCCTGTAAGTACTGCTCTTTTGTCTCTTCCCACAAGCTTGGTGAGCAGTGTCCAGCAACGTGCCCTTTAGGTATTAAGCACTTGATAAATGCTTATAGAATGAAAACAACCAAACATGTTTATATCTTGAGAAAACTGTTACAGAATGAAAGATTCATGAGTGTACAACTTTGAGTTGTTGTTTTGACTTCTCAGGGGCCTGTTTTTTGGCGTTTTTTTCCTCCTCCTGGCTTTGCATGTATTCCAAGCCAAAGATTTTGCCTTATGACATCACTTCACACACAGTTAAGTATTAGGCCACTGATAACTGGTAAGAAAGACCTGATTGATCCACATATTTTAATCCTAAGACAGAGAAACCACAAAATGAGAAATCTCTTCCAGTTTCAAATATTCTGGTCAGGGCCATACCATAAAATGATGTGCAATATTTTGAAAGCATCAACTGTTTGGCATCTGTTTTAGGGAAGTTCACAGGCACATTCTCTATGACAAAAGTTGTGTGTCATTTTCTTTATTTTCTTGCCAAAAAATGCATTCTGAAATATAGACTATCTGGATGGGGTCACATTTAAACTTGAAGTACATGTGAAGATTACAGAATGTTAGAGCAAGAAGGGGTCCAGAGGGATGAGAGAAACAGGAAAACAGACAGATGTTGACATGAGGCTAGAGAACACACTCATTATTACAGTTTACACTGCATGTTTCTTAGGGAAGCATCTCTGCTGAGTTATTGCTAGGATTCAGTTTGTATATGTGGCTTTGTAACTTACGAGGAATATACCAGGAGATATTTGGAATTGGTATTGACTTTACTGATTACATGAATATGGGGAACTTACTTGAAGAGCATGAGAGCTGATTTTAAGTCATAAAACAATCATTAAATTATTATTGATTATTCATCTATCAGTAAATTATAACAGCCAGCTTATATTTAATACTTAGCATGTGCCTTTCACTGTGCTAAGTTATTTAAGTACAACTAATTTAATCATCAGTCAACCCTATGAAGTAGGTTCTATTATTTTTGCCTCTTTACAGATAAAAAAACCGTGGTTTAGAAAACGGCAGAGCTGGAATTTAAACCCAGGTTTATCTGAGGCCAAAGCTAGTGTCCTTAACCACTATACCATACTGCATGTGATAGCAAGAAAATCCGAAGCCCTGGGTCTTTACTAAGTGCCCAGAAGATTAGAGCTAATGTAACTAATAGGGTAGCACTATGCATATCCCAGGGTTCTCCAAGGGAGCTAGTTCCTGTAAGAATACAGAACCTCATAGAAGCAAATGGATGGCTTAGCACAGGCTAAAGCTAAGCTAAGCCCTAGAAGTTCGAAGAGAGCAAAAACTAAAGTAACGGGAACAAGAAATCAGGATACTCAAAGAAATAGTTAAGGGGCTGGGCACGGTGGCTCATGTCTGCAATCCCATCATTTCAGGAAGCCAAGGTGAGAGGGTTCCTTGAGCCCAGAAGGTCAAGAACAGCCTAGGCAAAAGAGAGACCTCATCGCTACAAAAATAAAAATGTAAAGAAATAGTTAACGGACCCAGGCTACCGGTTGTTATAATCAGAAAGGGAACCACAAAAAGCTGGCAAATGCTTTAGCAAACCAAGCAGCAGTCAGAAGGCCATAACCACTCACCAGTAGGCATCACATATGGAATGTGAAGACCCCTCAGATAGGGTACCAATTCGAGGAATGCTTTTCCCAGAGAAACAAGTTTGCAGTATACCTACCTGTCCTACTCTCCCTACATAAAAAAATGTAAGCTCCTTAAACACAGTATCCATATCTTTTTGTACAAGAATATACCCCCATTTCTTAAAACAGTACCTGGCATATAGAAGGTGCTCAATAAATATTTGTAAACTTCAGGCAGTTTGCCATCTTGAGCGGCAACCCAGATGTCAACCAAGTTCTGCAGACTTCAAACACACAAAAGTCTGAGCTCCCAATCCCCTCTGTGGCAGTCATTAATGCTGTTCACCAAGTATTTCCAACTCCCTGCTTTCGAGACACATGGCAACATTGCACTTTCCCACTCCTTTTAAAGTTAGGCATGGCACTGTGACTTGCCTTAGCCAATGAAATGTGACCAGAAGCGTTAAGAACTTTTCTATGCCAAGGCAGTCACGGAAGCCTGGAAATGGAGGTTCCTTCTATGTGGCATCCAGAATGAGGACTAGATGGAAAAGAACCAGCTAGCCCACAACGGACATATAGCATATGACATGAGCAAGGAATCAAATTGTGTTTAAAAGCCACTGAAATTTTGGGATTGTTACTTCAGCCCAACACATCCTTGCCTGACTAATGTATCACCTAATTTGAAGAAAAAACTCATCTTTGTAACAGATTCCCTTTGTCAGGCTTTCCTGGGAGTCATTAAGGAATGCCTACAATTTATCAATTCATTCTGCTTGTCATTTGTCACTTCTAGATTTAGACCACTGTTCCAGGTTTCTCTACTGGTCACTTCTTGCCTCCATATAACCAACTTTTCCCCTATTACTGCTGTTTCATCCAAACCATGTCACAGCAAATGACAGAATTAAGACCTGGTTATGGAGTTTAACATAATTTTACTGAAGGCTTGGGGATGATAGAGGGGAATTACAGTGCAGAAAACATTTTTAATGTTGGTTAGTCATGATCATGTTGCCTAGGCTCTATCAGCCAGGTCTGTCCACAAGAGACCCCATTAGCTGGTTCTTTTCTTAGTCCCAGCACCTACTGCTATGGTGAAGGTTTGGCATACCTTCCACAGAAGGGAGGGTCTTCAACCTTGTCCACACTGTCCAGAAGTCACCCCCTTCTCTTTCAAGGTCTAAAAAGAAGAGGAAATATCCCTTGCCTCCAGTGGAAAGCATGGTAATCTCTGCAGAGATGCAACTCTGCCCCCAAGAAGTCCACCATGTTCTCATCCACAGGTTAGTTTAGCTCTCCATTTTTACAATCTCTTTATTCTAGAATGGAATCCAAGCCAAAACTTTGCAGAATCAAAGGACCACTGAAATTATTGTCCCAAAAGAAGCAAGCAATATTTTCTTAATGGTGAATTATCAAAGCAAAAGTAAGGAGCTGTTGACAGGTTTACATAGCAGCTTGTCCCTGCTTCTGGCCATTTTTTGCTTTTTGATGGAGCCCACTTTTCTCTCTACACAAATTTCCAGAGCTCTTGTTCTATGTAGTGTTACACCTAATCACATACTGCCCTATGTGTTAATGATCTGTTCCGCCAATCTTGTCTGGTGGCCTTAGTTTGAATGTAAGATCCCTGGATAAGATAATTGTATCTGCTGATACTTTGCAAAGAGAGGCAGATTCACATAGGGGTTAATACACTCATGTAACAAATATGCACATGTACCCCCTGAATCTAAACTTTTAAAAAAGGAAGAAAGAATATATTACATTAAATTTAACATGGAAGCCGGGCTCGGTGGCTCAGCCTGTAATCCCATGCCTTTGGGAGGCTGAGGTCAGTGGATTGCCTGAGCCCACGGGTTCGAGACCCGCCTGGGCAGCGAGACCTCATCTCTACAATAAATAAAAAACAAATCAGCCAGGTGTGGTAGCGCATGCCTGTAATTCCGGCTACTCGGAAGGCTGAGGCGGAAGGATCGCCGGAGCCCAGCGGGTCGAGGTTGCGGTGGTCGGGAGCGGCCACTGCACTCCAGTCTGGGCGAAAGAGTGAGACTCCAACTCAAAAAAAAAAATTTAACGTGGAAAATGAGAATAAAAAGAGTTTGAACTGTGGAGCCATACCTCCTGACACAAAGTAAATATTGTTTGCTATTACTGTAATGCCTCTGGAATGACTTGATGACATGCCTGGTTCCCACTATGACATCTGAAAAGTGAAGTCATGGCCAGGAAGATAGGCAAGAGATCAAGAACTGCAGGGATGAAGAGCAGGAAAGTAGAATTTAAGACAGGCTTGGAACTTGTACCCTTGACAAGACAAGGAAGCTGGTGTTTGCCATTGAGGTGTGATGTGGGTAGGACAGGGACAGGTTCATCACCTGCACTCTCTACAAGACCTTGCATGAGTTTTTTGCCCTGTCAGCATCCTAAAACTCCATCAACAAGGGTAAATATTATTTCCATAAGTTAGCATTTTCCAAAGCATGCTCTGGGGAAACACAAATTCTTGAGGAAGTTGATGAGCATATTGTGAAACCCATTTGGAAATTGTAACATTAAGCAAAGTTTAACATGTGTTTCCTTACTATAGAGCTTCTCGAAGGATGTTAATATGCAGTGTGAATCTCCAGGAGTAAGCTAGAGTGTGCAACGTCACCTTCAACTACTTGAGAAGGAAACCTTCTTTTCAGCATCATCCCTCCCTGCCATAGCTCATTATATCTACAAAGTACTTTAAGCACATCATGATGAAAGAGGCCATTTAAGTTCAATGCAGTTTTATGTTGCATATGGCTGTATCTAATCACAGTATTAGGCAAGGAACATCAAAATGGAGGCAGAAGAGTCTACAAAGGCCTTCTCCCAACCAGGTGGTTGACTAACTGGAAGTGGCAGAAATCATCCAATATCTTGGAGTTCGTGAGAGCCGGGGTGGGTGGGGTGGGTGGAGGGTCTAGACAGGTTATGAATCAGAGAAGAGCAAGCCTGAGAGGGGAGCAAGGATGGTTTCATCGAGGATTGGCCATTTTTAGAGTACTTGCTCTGTGCCAGGCACAGTACTGTGTGCTTGAGACACAATATTTTATTGAACTCTCCCAACAATATCACAGGGTAGATATTAAGATTCTTACTTTGCAGATTAAGAAGTTGACACTGAGGTTAGGAAAAAATTGAGGTTCAGAGAGGTTGTGTAAATTGCCTAAGGTCACTCAGTATATTAGTTTGCAGAGCTGAAGTTAAAGTTTAGATTGGACTGACTCCAAAATCTGTAGTCTTTGCTCTCTCCACTGGACCACTGGGCTTCCATAAACTTATGCTCAGTGCTTCCTAGCCCATGTCTTGGGGTACACAACTCTAATAGTAAAGAAGGAGCATGCCAACAAATAACTCAAATGTAGTTATTCTTGATGTTTGTTGAAGGGACAGTGGAGCATGAAAAGGAAAAGTGTTACCATGTCAGCTTAGGGTATGGGGTGGCGGGCTGGTCAGGAAGATATTGTGAAGGAGTAGCCCCTTGAGCCGAGTCCTGATAAGAGTCACCAAGGGTATAAAAAGTAGGTAGTAGGTGCTTGATGGCTGTGAAATACACTCCAGACACAGGAAACTGTCCATATGGAAATTTTCATAAAATTTTTTTAAAAATTATCTTCAAAAATGTCTACATTATAGTTGCTGATAGTTCCATTTCAGAAGTTCAGAGACCTGACTGTCAAAAGAAAACACAACAGAAACAAACAAAAAAATACCCAAAGGCATTGCTAATCTGCCATCTGCACCAATAATGTAGGAAAATAAACGAGGAGAGCTAAGCAAAGCAAAACAAAACAAAAACGCCTTAAACAAAAAAGTCCTCCTCTGAGACGGGAGGAAAGCTCTGTCTCCCAAAGCCACATTCGTGTTTTCCGTGTTTATGCTATGGTGTGACCGGGGCCTCAGAGTCCTGTTGGGGGCCTGTCCCTTTTTATGCTACATGGCTTAATCTGTCTCCATCACTTCCCAAAGTCAGACGGGAATCAGCTTAAAAAGCCAAAGCTTGATTTCAGCTGTGCAGTGCCCACCTCCCAAGCCACAACATTTTAGCGCAGCCTCCTCCCAGGCAAGGAAACAGTCAATAAGGAAATACCATAGTTAGGCTCTTTGCAACTTGCTGGAAGTGTGAGGCGGCGCTTCATTTCCTGATCGCTCAGGTGGAAATTGTAAAAACAATTAAGAGCAATGACTAATCACCGAATCAAAGCAGGTTGCCCAACTCATTTGCAATTGTGTGCTCAGTTCTGTGTGCCAACAAACAAAGACTTGGGGAGTTTATTATTTAAACCAATTAAAAGCTCTAGGCAAAGCAAGTAGTCAATTTGTGGCCACGTGGTGGGAAAACATCAGTTGGAAGAGCCTGAGGAATTTCGTGAGCAGAGCCATATGGCCAAAAACGAAATGAAGCACCCAGGATCACTGGGAATGTTTGCACTGAAAGCAATTTTAGAATAAAAAGTGTCACCTAGCAAGAACAGACTTGTGCTCTGCGCACGCGTTCCCCCTCCCCCATATTCTAGCTTGCCTGCAAGGCTGGTAGTTCTAACCAACAGTAAAAGAAAACCAAACTGACTCAAATCCATACTCTGACTGTTCAGCAAGAGACATTGCTAAATTTCCTGTCCACCATTTGCACTTTTATGTATTTTAGGGCTACCTAGAGAGTTCTTAAAGGCCCAGATGATGAAAATCGGCTGCCCTTCTTCCCAAATGAGGTGCACAGTCCATCTGGAGAGGGCACTCACACTTTTGTATGAAGCTGTAGGCTGTAAAACGGAAAGTAAAGAATTAAAAACTGAAGCCATTTGGTAGCAGTTATAAAAAAAAAGGCAGAGGGAGGTAGAAGGTGGTGTGATGGGGGCAGTTACTTTGGCAAATTAGATTTACAGAATGGATGTTATAGAGTAAGCCTTTACTGAAAGTTCCTTTTCACATCCCTGTGAGATATTTTCCACTTACATTTTTTTGTGACCTATAGGTTCCATTGCTCCTAACCACTCTCTTTATGTCTCCACGCACCCAGGAACTCACACTCCCCGACCCTCTGCTCCCATGCATTTTCCTGGAAAGTTTAATAATTCTTGTGCTCCCAATGGATCACACTTCTTAAGGTTCTGATCCCTTTCCCCTTCAAGTTCCCTCCAAAACAAGCATTCTCAGACACTCCTGATTACAGAAGGAGGAAAAGCAATTGTACCAGAGCCAACTGGAAAATCTTGGGAGCTAAGTCAGCTAGCTGCAGCTGTCCTGTACATTGTATATTATAACTAATGCACTAAGATTAAATCATTTTTGTACATCAGTAAACAGTATGGTTCATGGTATGCTGACAAGTAAATTGAGTAACTAAGAATAACAGCTGTATTGTCATTCCCTTCAAAAAGTCTAGCACTGTCAATAATTCCAAATTAATATAGCATACCTGTTAGTGTGTTGAGGTTGGTCAGGATTCCAGCTCCAATTTTCTGCAACCTGGAGGCTGACAGCAGGGCAAGGGTGGAGGGATTGCTATGCTCTCTACCTGGGGCATATCCTAAATCATCATCTTGCTACGGGCATCCAATCCTATCACATTTTAGTCCAAAAAGTTGGTAGCTGCAGTGCCGGCTTGCATTTCAGGTGAAGGGGACCGATCCCCGCATTTCTAAGTCAGATGCTTGTAATGCAAAAGGTTAAAAAGCACAAAACTGCAGGACCTGCAAACTCCAAATCTGATTCTGCTACTAGGAGCTAAGAAGACTCAGAAAGTCAGACAGACTCAGTGGCCTGCTTGACCATCCAATGAGCCTCCTTTTTCTTAAACTATCAGACATAGAAGAAACCTGAGTGATCATGTGACAGTCCAGGCACTGAAAGCATATTCCCATTTTTTTAAAACAGTGGGAATGGGAACAGCATGCCACAGAGACTAATTGAACTGTTTGGAGTAGTAGATTTCAAGAGAGGTGATTAAGAAATGTGGTTCTGTTGGAAGACATCCATGAAATCCAATCTGGTGCAGATTTGAGATGGCCCTCCATATGTGTGCGATCACCAGGAACCCTCCTTAATTTACAAAACAGAATGCCAACTCTGCCACCTGGCTGGCTGTCATGTGTGGTAGGCATTATGACCACTAAACAAGATATAGTTTTTCTCTAGAAGAAGCAATGGACATACCTGAGGAATATAAACCCACTCACTTTGAAGTTAGGTACAACCATGTCACTTGCTTTGGCCAATGAAGTGCGAGTGAAAGTGCTATGAGTTACTTCTGGGTAGAAGCATTTAATTGCCAGAACTTCCAGAATTCTCTTGAAGGTAAACCCTGAAGCACAGTGTTGAGATCATGTCATAAGATACTATAGAGTGACAACATGGAGCAAACACTCCTACTGACCCATGCTGGACATGTAGCATGAGTGATCAAAATGTTTTTTGTTGTATTTAACTAGTAAGCTTCAAATGGTGTCTGTTATCACAACATATCTACCATATTCTGACCAATAACAGTCATAATCTAAGGCTATAGTTTTTTTCATTCCTAGAGCTATAACTCAGTCATTCACTGAAGAGTCTAATCTTCACTAAAAAAGTTATTTGTATCAACTGGAAAACATGATTTAGATAAATAATATCGAAGAGGCAGTCTAAAGTACATATTGACCAATCCTTTGGACTCTTTAAAGTCTAATTTTATGCAAATTAAATTAACAAAAAGTCATTTAACTGATTTAGTTTAGATTCATGTGGAAATGCATTCATAAAGTTTTGTTTTAAATTTGATTAAAAAACCATTATCAGCAGAAAACATGCTGTATACAATAGTCTTTATACCATACTACATGTGATAAAGTTTGCCTAGAATCTAATTCTGAGGCAGAAAATTTCTCTTTTGTTTATCTGGCATTTTTTCAGCCAACTGGAACCGTATTTTCATTTTTACTTTGGCTACCAGGAAGCTCAGAGTTAAATTTACCACTCCATTTCAAGAGCTATCATATTCCTTTTGTTGGCATAATTCTTTGTGCTTGTAACTCCAGTCTTTTCTAATTTATAACTGTCCTCCATACGTCCATATGTGTACTTTTCTCTTATAAACTGTTTTAGAAACCTTGAGAAATGTTAATGATGATAGCCATTATAAATTATTTGGCTTTCCAGGCAAACTCACTTGTAGAGCCAAACCACTGCCTTAAAGTGAATCAAGTCCACTTCCATGAGACCCAGTTCTGAGGGGTAATAGGCTGTCAATTGTTTCTCTGCTGTCTTTAAAGGGAAGAAAATAATCTTACAGGGTGTTACAGGGAATATGTTTGTCGTTTAGAGGTATAAGGACCTTGTTTATTTGATTTGGGGTAAAAAGAGACAACTAATTCAGAAATACTCTCGTCATCTTTATTCTTAGAACAACAGAATATGGCACAGAAAGGCAATAGGACATTCTAGGCAATAAGGAAACTTAACCAGGGTGGAATTCATGATCATAGATAAACTTGGTGTTTTAAAGTACATAATTCCCATGAATGGAAGAGAGGGAAAGAATAAATACATAAGGTTAGTTAAATGACTTTCTAAAAGTCCCAATAAGCCCAGTAAATTGTGTTTTTCAAATTAGGGTACAGTTTCTCAACCTCAGCACTATTAACATTTTGTAGTGGATAATATTTCATTGGGAGGGGGAGCTTCTCTGTGCCTTGCAAGATGTTTAGCAGCATTCCTGGTTCTATCCACTATACAACAAGTAGCACTTTCCTTGAGTCATGAAAATTTTTTAAAAATGTCTTTAGACATTGGTAAACATCCTCTAGAGAGTCAAAATTGACCCTCATTGAAACCCCTGAATTTTGGTGATCTTTCATTAGAAACTTCTGCTTCAGTCAGCCATATACCCTGTCCTTTTAAGACTGTTTATAGAATAATCACATTAGCTTTTATTATTGTGTACCTACCATGTGTCAGACGCTTTACATCCATTATCTCAATTAATCCTCACCAGAGCCCTATGAAGGACTATCATCCCCAATTTGCGTATAACAAATTTGAAGTTTAGTCATATAAATAGTAGAAAATAGAGCTAACAGACAAATCCAGAACCGCTTGGCTGTAAACCTCTGTTCTTATTCACTGTTTAACCCAGATCAACAACCCATAGGTTATTATTTATCCCAATTTTACAAACAAAGAAATTGAAGTTCTTCCAAACTTAAGTGTTTTGCCTATACCACATAGCTACCCTTTGGCAGAATCAGGGTTCTACTATAGGTTTCCATAGCTCACAAGACACACCTATTTTTCAACCATGTGGATTTATTAAGGTGATTGGACCATCTGTACCTTCTCCCACTTGAGTGCCAATAGAGGCAAAAGGATGAGACATCTGGAACCAATGGAACTGAGGGATTGCACCAAAATAAAATACAAAAGAAGTGGCAATCAGCAAAAGAAGAAAAAAATCTGTCAGTACTAGGGAGGCCATACAGCTACCAAAGTTTGCAATGAGAATAAATAGTTTAACTACTACCACCACTTAGGGAACCATTTGAGTATTTCTCTGGTAATCCTTGACCCTCACCTGCTTCACTTAACTCCAAAGAAAGAAAAAATTTTGTGACCAGGTTGAGTTTTCTTAAGGCACTTTGAGACTATTCTGCTTTACGTCTGCTAATGGCTGAGCCAGACCAAATCATATTTTCTGCAATGATGATGATGAAAAGTCAATATCGCATGAGCTCCCCACGTGCCCAAGATGGGATTTAACATGGCAAAATTGATGTGTGAACGAGTGTTGCTATTTAATGTGGTTTCTATCAAAGTGTTCATAAAACCTGGAGCTGCAGCTGGCCCCCATTAGGTAGTTTCTTGGTGAAAGTTTTCCAAGGAAAACTTTTTTAACAACTTAATAAAGCCAAGCACAAAAGGGCAGTGCAATGACTGGCTGAAAGACATGGGACTTTTTTGTCTTTGACGACTGAAATGTTTAAGGGGGCTTACTCTGTCAATTTCTGGAAGAAAACTTGGAAGACATTATAGGCTACATTTTGAGGCTTGCATGATTTCATTCATTTCTGCATGAATTCATTTGTTCAACATTTATTTAGCACCTACTATGCTAGGACCTGTGCCAAATGCTGGGAGCAGCAAAAGATGAATAACTCTGGCAAGAACACAAACAATTAATTATTTAATTAATTATTTGGCAAAGGTTTCAGTGATGAAATTTGTAAAGCTGACTCAAAAAGTGCTTGGTTCCAAGTAGGTGCTCAGAATATGTGTGCTTATTACTTCTACATTTACAATTAGATGCAAAAACTTTAAGAATAATCTTGCATTTATTACTAAGAGATGACTATTAGCCCAATGCAAACAGTAATGTTTGGGACCCAATTTGGGAATATGCGCTATTGTTTTAAAAGGCAGATTTCATCTTAAATAACCAGATGCATATATATTTGTAGATAACACCATTAAACCTTCCGTGTATGTTCTCTGCTCTTGGGAGATTTATACTCCAGTTGAGGAAATAATATTTTGTACATTTTTATGAATAAAACGTGAAAGAAGTTTTCTCATTCAACAAATTGTTTTACCCACAGACCCAGGTTAGTTACAGATTGGTGTAAACATTGGCCACACACTCAACCAACTATTTCATTCGACCAGTATAGATAATAATAATGTAACAGGAGTTCAGAGGAGCAACTGATCCCCTCAAAGATGAGGTGGTCAGGTAAGCTGTATGAAAGAGACAATGCTGAAGCTAGGTTTCAAGGATGGAGGCTGTATACTGTACAAAGGAAGAAGAAAGATATTCCAGAGTGGGGATAGCCTAAGCAAAGATAGAAGAAGGAACGTGCTTAGCATAATTGGGAACAATGAATAAACTAGTTTGGCAGGCACATCATTCAGGGGATTTATGGGAATTCAAATTCACACTATATAGGGCCACATTATGGAGAAGTTCAAACTCCAGTCTATGGCACTGCATGAAATCTGTAGCCTATGTATGGTTGTAAACATTATACTTAAATAAAATATAAAGTTATAAAGCAAGGATTGAGTCCCCAGATTCTAAAGCATTTTGTTCTTCACAGTATTATTTAATTCTCAGAGCTCTGTCTGTACTTCTAAATGCTTCCGATATTATAAAGTCCATAGGACTTGGGGGCCTGTGAAAGAAAGGTCCTGAGACTGTACAGCAACACTATACCTAGGGAACATGTCCTTGAGAAAGGTAGCTAGCATTTGCAGACACTGTGCAAGAACTTTGTGCATGTGTCCTCTAATTCTCACTGAAAGTCTATAAAGTAGATCCTAATATAATCCCCATTTTACAGATGAAAATCTTGAGTCTCAAAAAGTCGATCAATACAGGATTCAAACTCTGGCCTGTTTTGTTATCATTTACTGTATCATATTGCCTGCTAAATGGAATATCTTTGTGAAAAATTTGAATCAGGATATTCTGTCATTAATCCATACCTCTAGTTTTTATTCTCTTGGAATTTAGAAAAAAATCATATTTGCCTGTTGGTCAAACATCTTTGAATGTCTGTTATTTCAGAGTTTTAACAAAATTAGGAAATACAAGGAATTCCAGAACAATGCATTATAAAATCAAACTGTGCCCTCATTTTATAATTATATTTACTTAACCATCAAGAGACACTATACCATGGATCAAAATAAATGGTACCAACTGGAACTATCTGGATGGCTCAGGTTGAGTGTCATGGCTGGCATGGGGTGGCTCTGCTATGCTGGTAGGCTCTGTTGCCTATTTAAGTGTCACATCACTAAAACTGCAGTGAACAATTTGCAAAAGTTATATACAACTTCCCTCTGAAACACAACCACTTTCAATGTCACAAATGAGAAAACTGAAGTTCAGAGAGATCAGGTAACTTGCTCATGGGCATATATCTCAATAAGTGGTAAAGTATAGCTTTAAACTCCAGTCTTTTGACCTCAAAGTTCAGTATACTACTCATTTAGTGCCAAAACATAAGTTTTGCCTTCATTTTGGCAAAATAACTACATAGTTGAAAGACCAGGAAAAGTCATTGATTTAACTGATTTGATTTTCCATTCTAAACTTCCAGTTCCTGAAGCTTCTCTTTCCAGCCCCATCTCCAGTTCTCTATTAATTGGACTGACCAGCTGGCCTGGTACCGTCCAGACATAGTCTACATGTCATAGGTGCAGGGAACTCCTCCTCAAAATCCCAAATGCAATAAACATGACTTTAACCTTGAGGAAATCCAAAACACATGGCAACCATAAAAATGGCATTGGATAAATTAACAACAGGTTATCAGAGAGACAAGAATTTCTAGTAGTGTTATATAGATGAGTCATGACTAGCCCTTGTCAAAAAAAAAAAAAAAAAAAAGCCTGGAGGGTATTATAATGATATAGACGACAGAGAACATGTAGGAGTGAGATAAGTAGCTTCCTGGAGAGCAGGCAGAGATTTTCAAAATATCTTCAAAAACTCCAGTCATCAAGTCATTCTATTCTCAGGTTACCCTATCATAAGTTTTAGGAGAATACGTATAAAAATGCATATGTATAGATTGTTGCCTATGTTTATCAATCAGCTAATTAGGGATGAGAAAACCAGAAGATTATATTCTGGAATGAGTTGTTTGTTTGTTTGTTTGTTTGTTTGTTTGTTTATTTATTTATTTTTTGAGTTGGAGTCTCACTCTGTCGCCTAGACTGGAGTGCAGTGGCCGCTCCCAGCCACCGCAGCCTCGCCTGCTGGGCTCCGGCGATCCTTCCGCCTCAGCCTTCCAAGTAGCTGGAGTTACAGGCATGCGCTACCATGCCCGGCTGATTTTTTTGATTT
>NW_007253734.1:484830-491809 GCF_000164805.1 Carlito syrichta | reverse complement strand
CTCACCTCAGCCTCCCAAAGGCGCGGGATTACAGGCTGAGCCACCGAGTCCGGCTTGTTTATTTAAATAGTGAACTGAAGATTCTGATTTAGGTTCCTATTGCCCAAGAGCTGTATTATTATGCAAGAGTCTTTTACCTGACCTCCCTTAGCAGTGTTTCTTATACTTGAGAGTGCATCAGAATCACCTGCAGGACTTATTGAACCACAAATCTTTGGACTTTACCCTCAGAGTTTCTGATTCAGTAGGTTGGGCTTAAAAATTAGCATTTCTAATATACTCCCAGGTACTGTCAACACTGCTAGTCCAAGGACTACCGTTGGAGAACAAATGCTACACAGCCACCTAAGCAACCATCTGAAAATACGTATTTTGTTTGTATCACTCTTCTCAATTACTTTCAGTGGTTCACAATTGCCCACAAAATAAAGTTCAGACTCCAGTGCCTGATACTTCAAGCTCCATTCACCTTCTCTCTCCAACCTCATCTTTTAACAATCACAAACACAAACCCTCCATTCCAGCCAAGGTTTCTTCACTGGTCCCTGAACTCATCATGTTTACTGCTGACTTCAATCTTTGCTTCATGCTGTTCCTCTCAAAGGAAATACCTTCACCTTTTCTTTGCCTATCAATATCCACAAACTTCTGGCTCCTGCTCCATTGTCTCTAATTAGCCTTTCCTGACTGTTCTAGCTGTATTAATCTCCTCTCTCTATAAAGGCCAATCACATTTTAATTTGTACGGTTTAGTTTAGCAAGCAGGAAGTTGAGGTTTTATATATGTCTTTGTGGGCAAACTCAGTTCTCTGCAGGCCCGTGTTGTAAGCACAGTCCATGGCAGTGCTAAATAAATCGTAGGCACTAAAGAAATATGATTTCTAAATCACAGCTTTTTAAAATACAACTGTATTCATTCATTAATAATGTTTCATTTTTTTATGGTGCAGCTTGGCACAGGAACAAATGGCATATTTTAGCTAAATAGATTTTTTTTAAGATTTTGTTCATTTGTTTTATATATTTTTTCATGTTCTGAGACTTCCTGAGGACAGTTACATTTGTAAAATTAGGTTGAAAACAGATGTGACAACATGAGTATAATCTATGCATTTGCTGATCACTGCTGGATATTTCCCAATATACTCACACATGGAGCACAGACCTAATTTACAGAACTAACTTAACCCTCTGGTAATGCAGATGCATCATAGGTGGCTTTGACCCAGATCAGCACCGAACACTGATCTAGACATATGCTAATTAAGATTTCATTAATGACAAAAATATCCTGCCTTTGAGGGTTGCCTTAGTGAAACAGGAGGGAGATTAAAAAGACAATTACATTTCTTAAATCACCTCCCCTGTTCTCAAAGAATACTTTGAGACTGACTTGGTTCAACTCCACCTTTTCAAAAAAATCTCACTTGGGGGAAAATGGGAATAAAAAATAATAATCTCTCAAAGTAAATTTAAGCTATTCTAACAATGACATTGCATGTGGAAAGCCACTAATATCTTAACCCATGCTGTCTGGGTTCTTCTCCCAATGGAATATAAATTATTTACATTGATTAAGGGAAAACAAACACAAATTACATCTACACAGACAATCTAATTTGAATTTTTTAAGACTGGTCTTCATTTCTGAAGAGATTACTAACCTGGGTTTGATTTCAGTCATGCATCTGATACTTTTACTCTCAGTTGTTGTCTTCATCTCAGTCCCATATGACCACATATTTTTATAACTCATGAACATAATCACCTGGCAGCCAGATATCATTCTAATTACAATGACAATGTCACTCAATCCAATGACATTAGTTAGAATTTGTAGTAAATTTTTACTTTACTCCAAAGAGGCTCTTCAACTCCAAATACTTTGCTGTACAAGTGATTGCTTAAATGAGTGCAAAGTAACAGGCTTTTTGGTCTCTATGGCAGGCCATACATAATCACCACAGAAATATATAATTACACCTGTCAACCTCATCTTGTGTAATTGATTCAATGACTAACAATGTCAGTAGCAGGCTAAGCTTTGAGGTCTCGCTGTGAGAAAATACTCATACATGGCTAAACATCTTGGTGTCTTAATTGCTTGTCATACTGCCAAGGTTCCTGTGTTGTATCTATTTTCCACAGCAACAGACTAGAATAGATAAAGCACATTTAATAGTCTAATGTTAAATGATAACCTTGTTTTTGTTTTACAGGCCTTTTAAGAGTCTGGTCATGAAGCCAGATTTGAAAAAAAAAAAAAAAAAGCCTAAAATATGATTCTTCGCATTAAAAATTAGAAGGTGCATGCTCTGCACTTTTCAAAAAAAAATCTTTTAATTATGATTACAAGCAAAGAGAAGCAGTTCATGCTTGAACACATAAAATGCCTAACATGATAAAAAGTTTTCATCACAGTGTCTTCATGCATTGTTGGAACACATTAAGATCTAACAAGCACCAAGCAAAAAACAATGGAAGCTACTGGCCATTGGCAGTTTTTGGAGGGGGTAGTTTGGGGAAATCAATGGTGAAGTAGAGGCCACCAACACTGGGGACCAGCTCACTAGCCATAATCATGTGTAGTGAAGATGAGGAGTCATGGCTAGTGTTATAACAAAATGTAATAGGTTACTTTGAAATAACTTGTGGTGTAACTTTACAAATACAAAGTAATTCTCACAGTCAATCTCTACTGATCTTTTATTTCTGTTTAATAAACTATTTTTTGTACCAATCATACTCAGGCAACTGCTCTCCATGGCTACCAAAATCCATTAATTCATTTATTTATTCACTCATTCAAACATATTTTGAGCATATACTATGTGCCAGGCACTGTACTAGGTATTAGAATGCCACACTAAAAAATGTATGTTATGGGAGCATTTAAGAGTGGCACTAACCCAGACTCAGATGGTCAGAAAAGATTTTTTGAAGGTGATGACACCTAAGCTGAGCCTTGTAGGATAAGTAGACTATTAACCTGGTTTTAGGGATAAGGGAGAATATCAGCAACAGATTACAGTCACGTAGGTGAGGTAAAACACAGCTGGAGTATGAAATACCACAACAGAAGATTTGGCTTGAGAGGAAAAAAGGAACCAGATCATAGAGAATTGAGTTATCATACTAAGAATTTTAGAACCTGATCCTGAGAGCTAAGGAGAACCAGTTTTTAAGTGTGTTTTGCAAGTGGAAAGGCCTGTTAGGAAGATTATCTACCTGTAATGTTAAGAATAGAGCAGTGTTTCCAGAAGAATAAGATTTTTTCCTCAATTATATTATCCTTGACTAGAGTGTTAGACGCTGTTTATAACATGATTTCTTTGATTGTTTGCTCCTCTAGTCTTCTCTAATTCTTTTGCTGTTCTTATTTCTTCTGTAAAAATAGATGATTCTTCTCTTTCTTATCATCAACCTTATACAGACGATTCTAAATTAGCTTCCAAATCTGCCTGCTTGCTTTCTCCAGTCCACGTTCAGTGGTAAAATGTGCATCTGATGCACATACATCCATGTTTTGTAAAATAACTGTTTTTTTCCTGAGGGTTGCCCATCTTTCTCTAGTCAAAGGCCAGCTATGTAAGCCAGGCCAAGCCAAACAGACTTCCCAGGGAATTTGAATCTTGACTCAAAGGATTGAAAGTTATTGGGAGCTAGTCCATCCTAACTAAGAGCAGAATGCTGAAGAGCATGTACTTTAATTTCTGTGGCATTGTTGTCCTTTGTAAGGCCTGGCTATTTTGCACTCATTTAAATTCTAGAAACTACCTTATGTCCCTCTAATGTATGTGTCTATATGTGTATGTATATGTATGTGTATATATATGGAGAACACCATTATAAGTGTTACAGAAAAAAAAAAAAGAAGAGATAAGAAAAACATGGGTTGAACCTTAAAAAAAAACAAACTTTCTGTTCTCCAAATCGTGTTTCTGCTTTTTTGGCCTCCTGACCAGAGCCTTTTCCGGTAACTCCAGGACCATTGCTCTCTAGGATCTAGAAACTTTGTCTTAATGTTCTCTACTTTACAGGTGGAGGCACAACTTTATGAATATTCTAAAAATAAACACTGGATTATGCACTTTAAAGAGGTGATTTTTGTGATATATAAGTTACATCTCAATTTTTTAAAGCCCAAAGTGACATTGAAGTGGTTGAGACAGGATAATAGTAGCAGAGGTAGAAAACTGGTCAGATTCTGGAGATATTGAAGATAAAAGTAATATGATTTGCTAATGATTAGATCTCAGGTAAGAGAAACAGAGGAGTTACAAGTGACTCCAAGGTTTTTGCCTGAGTGACTACAAAAACAGAGTTGCCTTTCATTGAGATGGCAAAGACTGTGGAAGGAGCAGGTTTTAAAGGTAGATGAGAATTAAGTTATTAGTTACATTATGTTTAAGATGCTTATAAGATATTCAAATGAATCTGTTGAGTAGATAGGCAGGCAACCAACTGCATATGCCTCTGGAGTCCAGAAGAGGTCTTGGTTTGGGCAGAAGATCAAGAGTATAGTTTTATTCAAGTTACATGTGAAATGCTTGTTAGATACCTGTATTTGTTTCCTAATGCTGCTTGTAACAAATTACCACTTACCAGTTTAAAACTACAAATATTTACTATCTCACAGTTTTAAAGGTCAGAAGTCTGAAGTGAATTTTACTGTGTTAAAATCAAAGTATTGACAGGACTGAGTTCCTCTGAGGATACTGTCAAGAGTGAATCTGTTTCTTTGTCATATACAGCTTCTGGAGGCTGCCTGCATTCCTTGGATTGTGACTTATTCCTCAACTTTCAAAGCCACCAGCATAGCATCTTCAAGTTTCTATTTGATTCTAACATCCATTTCCATCATCATATCTTCTTTTCTAATACCCCTGCCTCCCTCTTTTACTAAAAGAACACTTATTACGACATTGCATCTACTCAGATAATTGAGGATAATTTATATACCTCAAGATGCCCAACTTAATTACATCTCAAAGTCCCTTTTGCCATATCCATATGTTCAAAGGATTAGGATGTAAAACTTTTAGAGTGAGAGTCATTATTCTGCAACCACAATACCCTTATGTAGCCACTAAATCAGTACCTAGAAATAGAAGTCTAGAGTTCAGAAGAACACTCCAAAGTGGAGAAATAAATTGGTGAGTTTTTAGCATATAGATGTTATTTAAACTCATGTAACTAAATGAGATCACCAGGGCAGTGAATATATATAACAAAACGGTCCCAGGAATGAAAAACTTAGGACCCTACAATGTTAAGAAGGTGGGTTGATGAAAAAAGGCAAGCAAAAGAAACTTAAAAGAAGTGGCCTCTGTAATAGAAAGAGTCACTCAGTAAGTCAGAAAATGAAGAGAATATGATGTATTGAAGGCAATAAAAAAGAAAATTCATAACAAAGAATGACCAACTGACTTAATTATTGTTTCTAAGTCAAGTAAAATGAAGACTAAGAACTATTTGATTTGGCATTGTGGAAGTCATTGGTGATCATGAAAGGAATAAATCTCTTTTTTTTTAATTTTAAAGACGTGGGATACAATTCAGGGTTAGGTATACAAACGTTGATTATGCAGGTACCCTTGTTGAAAAGGTATGCCCCTCCCTCCCCTAGCAGTTTCCCTCAACTGCCAATTCCGAAAGGAATAAATCTTAATGTCAGTTCACAAAGACACAAACTATTATAGTTTTAAGTATTACATGAAGCCTTGTGATCCATTTAAAGTTAATTGTTGTACATGGTGTAAGGTATAAATCAACTTATTATTTTATATATTTTTTATTTTAAAGATGTGGGGTATAGTTCAGGATTAGGTATACAAGTGGTCATCATACCACTTATACATACAGGTAAAGTTTGGGCCTCCCTTTGGTCCCCACTTCCACTTCGCCTGTTTGAGATTAAGTACTTATTGATGTTATGTACCCCCACCTGCCCTCCCCTGGCAATTTCCCGCTATTGCCAATCCCTTTCTTACAGTATTATGATAAATGTTCAGGGTCCACTTATGAGCGAGAACATATGGCACTCAGTCCGTTGTTTCTGTGCTAGATCACTGAATATTATAGACTCTAACCCATCCAAGTTGCAACATTTTTTGGAATATAGATTCCAATTTTTACAGTGTCACTTATTAAAAACTGTCCTATCACCATTAAAATCCTCTTCACCTTTGTCAAAAGTCAAGCGAACATATACATCTGGATCTATTTCTAGACTTTATTCTGTACCATGAATCTATTTGTCCCATTTATGACAGTATCTCGCTTCTTAATTACTTTAGCTTTATAATAAGTCTTGACATCAGGTAGTATATGATCTCCAAATTTGTTCTTTTTCAAAACTGCTTGGGTAATTTTAGGTCTTTTGAATTTCTATATTAATTTTATAATCACTACCCAAAAAAAAAGCTTGATGGCATTTTTATTGGGATATTAGGAAATATACAGATTAATGTGAAGAAAATTGACATCTGAACACTATTGAGTTTGCAAGCCATGAACATGGTATATTTCTCCATTGCCAGGTCTTCATTAATTTCTCAGCAATTTTTGTAGCTTTCAGTGTATGGGTTTGGCCAATTTTTTTGCAGGTTATACCTAAGTATAGGTATAACCTATAGTTTATAGTTTTGATGCTATTGTAAATGTATTGCTTTATGTTATTTTAATTTTCAATTTTTTATTGCCAATATAGAGAAATACAATAAATTTTATCTATTGATTTCATATCCTGTAACTTTGTGAAATACATTTATTAGTTCTAAGAATTGTTTTTTGTAGATTCCTTGGAATGTTTTTCATTAATTTTTTTAAAAAGGTTATTGTAAGCTGGGCTCGGTGGCTCAACCTATAATCCTGCGCCTTGGGAGGCTGAGGTGAGTGGATTCCCTGAGCCTGCAGGTTCGAGACCCACCTGGGCAACTTGGCGAGATCTCATCTCTACAATAAATCAAAAAATTAG